>NC_060284.1:19073624-19248423 GCF_021613505.1 Equus quagga | reverse complement strand
AAGTGAGATGAAGATTGAGAATCGACTTTTGAAGATCACAAGTGAGCTAGACAGTAGGAGCATCTACGAGGACTGTGGGTGGGATCTCTTGGGTGCAGGTTTAACAGAGAAAAAAGGATTTACATTTCTTACCAAGAAAGAGTAACAGGGACTAGACTTAATCTCCAACATGAAACAACTAAAAAGGCAGGTAAAATATCTAAGAAAAAAGTTCTCAATACATTAGCCATCAAGCAATGAAGGGCAGTGAGCTCTGAGAAATGAAAACAAAGGACAAACTCTACAACTGCCCCATCTTACTGCCTGAAGAGAGATTTCAGGTCATGGTGCAAGGAGGGTCTGGGATGTTTTTCAATGCAGTCATGCGTCCCTTAATGGCAGGGACACATTTCTGAGAAATGCATTGTTAGGTGATTTTGTTGTTATCTGAACATCACAGAGTATATTTACACAAATGTAGATGGATAGCCTACTGCACACCTAGGCTGTGTGGCACTGATCATATGGGACTGTAAATGTAGTCTGTCGTTGTTGTTATCTCTATAAGATTATTGAGTCAAAAATAAGTTTAAAATGAAATTAAATAATTATATCAGAAAACTTTAATGCATTACATATTCAAATGTATGTGATACGACTAAAAGTGCTTCCAGAGGAAAACTCATAACCATAAAAATAAACATGAAAGAAAAAAGAAAAAAATGAAAACAAGTAAATTCAAAATTCAACTAAAAATTTTGAAACATAGCAATAAAACAAAGAAAAGGTTAAGGAAGTAATAAATACCATGATAGGCAGAATTCTAAAATGACATCCCAAAAATTCCTGGCCTAAACCCTGAGCCTGTGACTATGATGAGATATCATGCTGTGATTATGTTATGGTACATATCAAAAGATATTTTTTTTCTACAGATGTGCTTAGGATGCTGATCAGTCAACTCTGAGTTAATCACAAGGGAGTCTATCTGGGTGTACCTGTTCCAATCACATGGGACCTTCAAAAGCACAGAGTTTTCTCCATCTGTTAGTAGAAGAGAGAGTCAAGGCATAAAAAAGATTCTATGTGCTGCTACTCCCTTTGAAGAGGGAGGGAGCCCTAGGATGGCCTTTAGAGTGTTCCTAGGAGCTGAGAATGACCTCTGGCCAATAGAAAATAAGCAAACAGGGATCTCAGTCTTACAACCACAAGGAATTGAATTCTGCTAACAACCTGAATGAGCCTGGGAGATGATTCTACCCCAGAGCCTCCAGAAAAGAGCCCAGCTCAGCCCAGCTGACCCCTTGACTTGAGTCTGTGAGACCCTAAACAGAGAACCCAGTTGAGTCTGGACTTCTGACCTACAGAATTATAAGATATTAAATGAGTCTTGCTTTAAGCTGTTAAACTTGTTGTAAGTTGTCACATGATAATTAAAAACAAATGGAAAGATATAACAGAATTAAATGTTAGACAACAGAAAAGCAATTGAATAAATAAATAAATAAATAAATAAGACACTTCTTGAAACAGTTTACAGTGTAGCTATATCATGTATAAATTAAGCAAGGAAAAAAGAGAAAGAACAAACATTATTTTGCATGGGGAAAATAATAACAGATATGGAGGAAATCAAAAGAAACAGAAGATACTACTTTGCAGAAAAGAGGAAGGATAGTATATATTCATATTTTATTGTATGTGCATAAAGACATTCTGGAACAAGACAGAAGAAACTCTTAAATAACAGTAATAATCCAAGTTGGAGTGGAGGTGGAGGTAGAAAACTGAGTTAATGACAGACAGTCGTGAGAGGGAGTCTACCATTTTATATATCTGAGTATTTATTCTTGAACTGTGAGAGTTTATTTCCTTTTCAAAAAAAAAATTACAAAACAAATGAATGCACAAATAATCCTAAAACATTACTAGATTATTTTCCTGACCTACACGACTGTTGGTTTAGTTTAACTACACATATTTCAGTTGGTCCTTTTTTGAAAACAATTGTAATTCTTTTTATATCATTTTTATTATACTAAAGTCAATATATGACAGACAGGTAATCGTCAAAACCTACACACCTTCAAACACCAAGGGAGTGTTTTTTTGACAAGTTTTTAAAAATTAATCAAGGTGTCCTTTGGAACAGCTAAGACAGAAACATTTGGAAATCTCTTTTCACTCCTCTGTGGAAAGTGTGGAAAATGAATAATGGACATAGGTAATTAAAATGAGAGTTTTTGAATTACCTAAAATGACATTCAGCAATACCAAGAGGACATCTTTGGGAACATGCGGAAAAATCAAAAGTCTTCTTAATAGCTCGGGGAAACAGGACAAGAGACAAGAATGACTCTTTTTTTTCAGACATGATGATAACGGTATTCCTTCTAGATTAGGTTCCTTGGTAAGAAAGAAGAGTTCCTTGTTATGTGAAGGAGGAAATTATTATAAATTAGCTTAATATGGCAGGTTGATAAATATAAGAAAAGGATGTGATTGTCATTACTTTTGTAACTTTTTCTCCTAAAATATATCATGGAAAGAAGATAGAGAAGAATGTAAATGTAAAAGAGACCATATGGTAAAATTGTAGCTCCCAAATGGCATCAATTTCTAGAGAGCACTCTAATTTGGAATATTACTTATAACCTAATTTTGGATCTGTTTCAAGCCCATCATTGTATTTATCTCTAAAAAAGTCAAGGGAATGCATTTTCAAAAAAGAAAATCAAACTTCAATTTGGTGGTTATTAAATGCATTGAAGAAAAATACACAAATGATACAAGTTGCATGGTGTGTGCTGATACATGATATGAAGAAGAAATGACATATGGCATGAGGAAGAAATGAGGGGTGAGATAGCACACCGATATAAGGTATTTCTTAAATCTTTTTTTTCTTAAAATGAAAAATCTCTTTGGGAAATGATTATATCAAGGGATAATCATAAGTAGCTAGGCAGTTCTTATATAGTATGCATGCATACCATGCATGTGCACACACACACACTCTATAAGTTTTTTATTTTAGCCAGAGATGGACGCAGGTAATAAAAACCCAACTCATCTCTACTTACAATAAAGCCCTAAAGAACAAACCTTATTATAAGGACATGAAATTTCAAATGAAAGTATAATTGGTTTGCTGCATTTTAAGACTGCATTACTGAGCTACAACATTATTGTTGTAACTTTATTACATACATTTAAAATTGAGCTTATTGTAAAGCAGTTTGGATTCTCTGTGTCTTTCTGTCTGTTTCATCATTCATCCTGCCTATTCACCCCAATTCCTCCTTGATGGAGAACAACGCTCTCCTGATTGCCCAGGCAACATGGGTCAGGGTTTACTCTCATTTTCCCACAAATGGTATCACATGGTCTCCACAAGATTTTCAGTCATAATTGTTGCAATATATCATATACGGATCATCATATTTTTGAAAATTTCCTGCGTAAGCATCAATTCTCAGCTAATAATATCATCAAGAAGACATCTCCTTGTCATGATTGTAGAGAAACTTGAACATGTTCAAGAACACGACTGTTCAAAGTCTTGTAGCTTTGCTTTGAAATGGGCAGAATCAATCAGGAAAAACAAGTTTTACCAAACTGTTTTCAATATATATATATTTTTTCCTGTAAAAATTTGTCGTGATCATAGAACAGTTGAATCATTTTTATTTTAGTTCCATCTTCACAAAAGATGACCAAAGCAAAACAAGAATGTTCTGCTTGAGGAGGAAATGGTTTCCATTCTAAGTGTAAAATCTATCCTTGAACAAAAATAAAACTTGATGCAAACACAACACTTAGGAATTAACAATTCATGATTCTACCACGCAAGTTTAGGGTAATCCAGGTCTTGTATTCAGACTGCCTGGGCTCAAATTTTGATCCACCATTTACTGAGCTGCGTGACCTTCAGCCGATTTCTGAACTGTAAAATGAAGGAAAAAAACCCGGCACTTCATAGGATTGTTATGAAGATGAAAGGAGATAATACTTGAAAAGTGTTTTGCACAGTTCCTGGCAAATTAATTAGCACTCACTTAATGCTACTATTATTATTTTATAAACATAAGAGTCATCTAGGGAAGACTTGAACTGTGTCAACTTCAAGAACAATTTATCTTCCATTTTATGTGAAATGAGAAAGGCGGAGAGTGAAGGTAGAGAGAAAAACATTTAAGACAAGGGAAACAGCACGCGTAAGAGCCAAGAGACTTGTCATAGTTCTATATAATCTCAACACATCCTTATCCCATGAAAACGTTCTCAAGTTAAGCCTACACAATTAAAACAAACAAAAAACTTCATCATAATCTCCCTCTCTTGCTACTGCCCTTTGTATATCCTACTCTTTGCAATCACACTTCTTAAATAATTGAACCTGGATACTGCATTGGTTTCCTCAGCACTTTCTCAGTGTTCAACCAAAGCCAATATGGTTATAACCAAATTATTCGCCCTCTAGGTCACTAAATTCCTTGGACATATTTCAGTCGTTATCCTCCTTGAACCAACTTGTTACCAAACCATCCATCGTTAGTTTGCTTGAGGACTACCTGTTGTAACAGCATTGGAAACCATAGACTCCTTTCTCTCACTCGATTTCCATGACCTTCCCTGGTTTTTCCTCTACCTCTCTGGGCTCTCTCTGCTTCCCAGTCTCCTTTGCAATCTCATTACATGGTGATATTCTTTATAGCCATGTCTGCCCTCTTTCTTTCTGCCTGATATCCAAGGGAAGATCCAAGGGACCCAGAGATGGAAGCCACATATTGCTCCACTAGCCCTAAACTACTTATCTCCAGATATTTGTAGGTGAATTGTATCACCGTATTTTCAAGTCTCTTATAGCAGCTTAGCCTGCACTGAATACACACCATATTTCCTTTATTGTAACCTACAATTACTCTTTTTTAATGTCTGTTTAATCTATCATACTTCATGTCTCAACCACTATATTCTTAGCACCTAACAAAGAGTCTAAAGAGGAATGAATGAATGAAAGCAAGTCTACAGGGCAAAGTTGGGACATGGTAGGACTGGACCTTAGCAGTCTCCTAATTCTTAGGCCCCTGCTCTTTGCATTCCATGGCATTATTCACCACCAGTAGGTGCCCCAACTAAAGTTGGGACACATAACATCACTAATCACAGCACCAATACTGATATCTAAGCACCTCATCCTGAGTCAAAGTTCCAAATATTTCCTTAGAGAGATTGGATGATCTGAGCAGTAGAGCCCCTTAAATCAAGGTTCAGAATGGGCCACTTCCTGCTGACATGCTACATTTCCTTTTTTGCTTTGAGTGAGATTATACAGCACACTGAAATGACACCTTCAGTACTGAATGATTTGGCATTCAAGAGAATTAAAAAAGACTTTCTTTTATGGTTAAAAGCAAATTACAAAAAAAGGGATACTGGCAGGCAATTACTCTATAAGCTATAGGAATGAAAGGGATCTCACAATGTGGGTAGTTTAGATTCATATAATGTGAAGAGCTGTTGGCAAGTGGGAAATCCCTCAGCAATCTAAAGGAGAACACTGAAGCTGTGAATGCAATCTCTCTCTCTCTTTCACACGCATACATGCACACGCACACACACACACACACTCCACAAATGCACTAAATGCAGATGTTCCAAGGTCAGAATAAACATATTTAGCTCAAAATATGCTATATTTTTAATTTTAAAAAAACAGCTGAGAATGTCCATATTCTGGATATTTAGCATATAAGAAAATAAATATTACAGAATTAGAACTAAAATAGGATCTGCACTCTGTTGATATTATGTAATAGAATTTAAAATCTAGAATTCACAATATGATGGCTTTGGAAATACCCTGCTGTGGATTGAATTGTGTCTCCTCAAAATTCGTCTATTGAAGTCTTAACCTCCACTACCTTCGTATGTGACCTTATTTGAAAATAGGTTCTTTGCAGATGATCAAGTTAAGATGAGGTCATTAGGGAGGGCCCTAATCCAATATGACTGATGTCCTTATAAAAAGGGAAATTTGGGTACAGACACACACACATGGGGAGCACCATGTGAAGATGAAGACAGAGATCACGGTGATGGGCATCTACCAGCCAAGGAATGTCAAAGATTGCCGTAAACCTTCAGAAGATAGGAGATAGGTGTGGAATGGATGATCCTTCATGATTCTTGGAAAAACTAACCCTGCTGAGACCTTGATTTCAGACTCCTAGGCTCGAGAACTGAGAGACAATGAATTTCTGGTGCTTAAGCCACTCAGTTTGCAGAGCTTTGTCACAACAGCCCTAGCAGACTAATACATACTCTGATGGTTTTATGATTGTTCAAAATGCTGTGTTTATTCAACTTTTTAACATCTGAAACATTCATGGTCAGCTCAGCAGAGCCTTTGAATGCTGTGCTCTGTATTACTACCAAGGAGAGAACATCAAGAAAAGCTAAATTTTTAAACTCTGCTTGAGGAGGCAGAGCCCTACTCTGCAAGATTCAAGGAGCCCAAAGAATTATTTTTCAGGATTATTGCATATCATTGTGCAGGTTGAACACTGAATAGCCCTAGAGGTCATTCATATTGTAGACACTACAGGTTTGTACACTTACTAAAACAATTTTCTGAACAGATGGTATCAACATCTCATATCCTAATGAAATCAACACAGTGTAATTTTTTGACATGTGGAAGTCAAGTGCCTTGAGGAAGGGGTATTTTTTTCTAATTTGCACGAAGGTTGTGAGCAAGCAGTTGTTCTGGTGCGTCCATTCAAAACTATTTCTTTCACGTCCTGTTAATGACATCTAAAGTTTTCATACTTTCATTTCTTTAAATTAAAGAAGAGGTTATAAATGATTAGCGTAAGAGCCACATTTAGTTTACAGATGCTCATTTTATTTTGTACCCTTCATGTTTTAAACATTCGAGCCAAAGTATAAAAACTAGATAATTTACATGCAAACCTAGGTGTTTGGCTCCTTTTGTAAAATAATCAGAAAATTTTGCTACCTGGACCTGCATTTCAAGCTGACAAGGATAAGCTGCTGGTGAGTGGCAGTGGGATGAAGTGTCGACTCACTCCAGCCTCACCACAGTCCTAGACACCAGGGCTGAGTAGCAGGTGACACGTCATCAAGTTGTACTCTTGTTTATCTGTAAAATAAGCAATCAAAAGTAATTCTCTGGTCACATGTCTTGGGTTGAAAATAAAATAGAGAGACGAACTAATTTCAAGAAAAAGTGAGGGAGCAGCACACATATATGCACCATCACTTCACTCTTATTTGTGGCTCACCCAGTCCTGACATGTTTTAGTTTGAGACCCCGGCTTTCTGTTTAAGTACAAACCCTCCCGGGGAGAACCATTTAGCCTTATCAGTTATTAGCACCTTCCTGGGAATGTGCTTATCAGATACACTGCAGCCCCTCAGGCTGGTGGTGAGAGCAGGTTTGATAAAGGAGAGAAGGAAGTAAAAAGTATCTAGAACATGAGGAGTGTCTGGAGAGTCAGCCCGAGTCGAACTCCAGATCATGAAGCCTGTTCTTACTGACATTCTCGTAATAACCGTATCTTAAAACTGGAATTATCTCCTTCTCTGTATATTGGGAAAAAAATCATTTAATATATTTAGTGATCTCCTTAAGCCTCCTGGGTTGCACACTTCTACCCTTACCTAATACTCTTAAATAAACATTAGAATCGATTCAGCAATATAATCATCTTTATATCTGAAATCTCACTTTTGTTTATAATACCGACTTCTCTTTAAATTAATTCCTGTTCAGTAGGAACTGACGTATTTGGTACAATGCCATATGTGCATTGGTACAAACATGTTTAAAGAAAGTATAAAGATACTTGTTATTAAAAATGTAAGCATCCAAGTGATCAGTGTATTGACCCAAATATGAGACAGCAGGAAAATTAGACCCAGAATCAAATGAGCTAATATACAGCATGCTCCTTCTGTGGATCTAGCCGTTAGTTAACTTCTCCAACCCTCAGTTTACTGCCTTTTGTAAATCCCTGCCATCTCCCAGTCTTGATGTGAGCATCAAGAAAAGAACAGTGGATGGGAAAATGCTTTGCAAATGAGGAAGTAGGGTTGTGTAAATACAAACCAACATTGTCAAATAAAATTTACCGCATTTAGAAAACTTCCATGTGGACAGTGTTCACGTGCATGCACGCGCATGTGTGCGATAGTTCAGCATTCTGAGGTGGCTTTTAATCTCCTACGTTTATGAACGTGGAAATATAAGCTGAGAGGAAAGAAATTTACACAAAGTTATATGGTTAATAAGAAGTTTCAGACTTCAAACGCAATGCTAAACAAACACAAAGAACCCCAAAGTTCCACTGATTGTCCTTTTCCACAACAGTTCTTATAAAGGCTAAATAATGAAGAGTATCAGGAAATATTTGCCGCTCTAGAATATGCTACTTTGGCATGTGGATTATTTTGAGCTAAAGGCAATTGAGAATCAACAGATGCAGAAAGAAGCCTTCTTAGAGCTTCCCTTATCAGACTAAAAGCAGAAATTTCTGAGAAATGAAGACCGCTTTAAATCTTTTCTCCAGCAGAGCTTTACAGCTCCGAAGACGATGCAAAGTCAGTACCCAGAATGAGTCTGCACAGACCAATCTTACTAAAATAACCTTTGTCTTCCATTAGTTTCCCCATATATTTATCTTCCTACAATTTACCACCTCTAGAAAATCCAAGCCCCCTTTCCTTTGTCTAATCACTTCTGCACAATTTGTCACCAATTGTTAAAGTAGTATGTAAGCTTCTGGGTCTAACCACTTCTTTGTCTTTTCACTTCTCTTCTGTGTTGTCCTTGTGCATGTAAAATTCAAAGCATCAACTAAATTTGTATGTCTTTTTCTCTTGTTATTCTGTCTTTCGCTAGGTTAATTCACATAACCCAATAGTAGAACATAAGAGGGTAGAGGAAAAGTTTTTCTTCCCCTACAATGACATTGCATATCATTTAATATGTTTTCAGAAACATCATTTTTGTTCCTTTTTTATGAACAACATTTTCATTGTCTTGATTCCAACTCTGAATTTGGCCCTTACGTATACTTTTAAGAACATTGTGTCAAAAATGAACATAACAAATAAATAGAAACATATTTAACCTCAATAGAAGTCAAGAAAATTTAAATAAATCCATGATGACAGAATTTTCAGCTGTCAGACTGATAAAAATACAAGAACATTTAAGTCTCACAAGGACATAGGAAAGCAGGATTAAACATATTTTTATCGAGGATTAAATAGAAATCATTTAAAAAATCTATCAATGTTCATTGAAATAAAAAAATCTCCTTGGGCTGGTCCAATGGCACAGCAGTTAAGTTTGCACGTTCCGCTTCGGCGCCCCAGGGGTCACCGGTTTAGATCCCGGGTGTAGACATGGCACTGCTTGGCACGCCATGCTGTGGTAGGTGTCCCACCTATAAAGTAGAGGAAGATGGGCCTGGATGTTAGCTCAGAGCCAGTCTTCCTCAGCAAAAAGAGGAGGATTGGCAACAGTTAGCTCAGGGCTAATCTTCTTAAAAAAAAAAAAAAAGAAAGAAAAATCTCCTAACTTTTGGCTCAGTGATTCCACTTTGGAGAATCAGTCCTACAGAAATAACAACAAAATTAAACTCTTCTCTATACATACGTAGGGAAATGTGTATGAGGATATACACTGGAGTGCAGAGTTGTTTATTAATGTAAAACAAACAAAACTGAAACACCTTGAATACCCACCAACTAGGAAAATTGTTGAAATAATATAATCTATCAATCTGTGTAGTATTATACAGCTATTTAAAATGTACTGGCTTGGAGAATGCCTGCAAAATTAATTGAAAAGGCAGAATAAAAAACAACATATTTTTCATAATCTCATTTTTATAACAAACTAAAAAATAAGAAAACACCTTCGCCACCCTTGTCTCAGCTTATATATGAGTTTAAAATACAGAAATAGACAAGAGTAAGAAATTAATCATCAAGTATTTGTAAACTGAGGCAAGGCATAGAAAAGAAAATGGAGGGTTTTTTTCCCATAAAAGTCTCTATTTTTTAACATAAATTAAATGAATTGTATTTTGTGATTTATAGTAAAGCTTAATATAATTTTGAAGAAATGACCAGCTCAGAGTTGTCAGTTCTCTTTGGTGAAGCGAGATTTTGAGGTAAACTACAGCCAAGTAAATGAGCCCCTTTAGACTCCTTTTCAGAATGATTAAAAAAACAAGAATTAGCAGTGTCTCCATAGTTGTGCCCTTTGGTAAGGAAGGCAACACAGCAACAGGAATACCACAGCTTAAAACAGCATCCTTCTCCTTACCTGGGAGGGTTAGTTTTATTGTCAGCTTGGCTAGGACATAGTACCCAGTTATTTAATGAAACACTAATCTAGATGTTGTTGTGAAGGTATTTTGTAGATGTGGTTAACTTCTACAATCAGTTGACTTTAAAGGAGATTATGCTCAATAATGTGGGTGGGCCTCATCAAATCAGTTGAAGATCTCAAGAGCAAAAACTGAAGTTTCCTGTAAAATAATTCTGACTTAATATTACAGCATTAACTCCTGCCTTAGTTTCAAGCCTGCCAGCCTGTCTCACAATTTTTGGACTTGCCAGTCTCCACAATCATGTGAACCAATTCCTTAACATCCACACTATATACTACACATATGCTGTATACTATATACTCCAGATTCTGTTTCTCTGGAGAATCCTCCCTGATACATTACTTATCTTTAAAATGTAGGCTGTCTTTTATAATATCACTAGGTTAAACAAATTATTAAGCATTTATCTAAACTACCTTTTTAGTGGTGAATATCTAAATCAACATACATGGACCAAAAGTGCTGATTCTATTCTGTTGTTTTAATGGAAAGGCTTGTGTTGGTTACAAACACCAGAAGCTGATGCTCTCTCTAGCCATGACAACATCAATATTCCCTCCAACCATCATCTGGGCATTCCAAAAGATCACACACATCTCTTAGATTTTTCTGTGTCTCCACACAAATGTCAAATTATGTTTGTATAAGGACGATAATTTCATATGAGATTTTCAAAGTGCTCATAAGTAGACAATGACCGGAAAGTGAAGATAAACAAGCAAAAACACCTCAGTGAGTCCATCTGATAAGGATTAAGAAGCCATTAATTAAAAAAGTCACAGAGGGGCTTGCCTGGTAGCGCAGACGTTGAATTCTCATGCTCAGTTTCAGCAGCCCAGGGTTTGCTGGTTTGGATCCTGGGCACGGACCTACATACCGCTTATCAAGTCAAGCATGTGGGCTGTCCCACATACGTAGTAGAGGAAGATGGGCATGGTTATTAGCTCAGAGCCAATCTTCCTTAAATGAAGGACCAGTACTCTGATACTTCTATGTAATTACACTAAGTTTAGCTTTTAATAAATTAGTAAATAACGTAATTGTGAGTCAGCTTTTCATCAAGTACAGAAACTCCTCTAAGCAAAGATTGGACTAGACAGATAAAATTTTAAATTCTTGCAATTTTATTGAAGGTTGCAATTTTTTTTTCATGTACTCAAAAAGGCCTTAAGCACACAGACCATTATAAATAGTGAATCAGAAAAATTGTTTGACATAGGGTTAGCTCCTTTTCATTTATCTCCCTAGACCCATCTCCTCATGCCGGTGCCCTCTGGCCTTATTTCCATTGGTAATGATCCGTAATTTCTGCTATTTTCTCTTTCAATACCACTAAGAGTCAGATTTTCCTGAGGACATATTATCTATTTATAGCCATTTAGAACATTTTACACCAATCGGCACTTTGGAGCTGTATCTGGCGGTGTAACTAGCATTTACGGGGTTTCTGTAGACTTTTATTACATGGTGTGACATTAGATTGATGGACTGTCTCAATCTTATTCTCTGTCAATTGTACACTGATCCGTGACAGCATAATGGATATGTGACAGTGTTTGGAAGGGTGAGAATAACATTTTGGGGAGGGTGGATATCAGAGTTCCTTTTCATACTCTTCTTAATTTTCCTCTCATATTAAAATTTTCAAAAGCTGCCAACATAGGATATGCCAATTTTCTTCATCAGAAAAAAAAAAAGTGGTACCTGTTTTAGACAAACGCTATTAAGTATGATGGCAAAATAGCTGTCGATCACACTGAACAGGGTATGAGGCATTCTCTGTAGCGAGGAGACTTCCAAGGATCCTCTCAGAAGGGAACCATGTTACGCTCCAGCCTGGGTCAAAGGTTACCACTTCTAGGAAGATGCTCTCTGTTGAGGGAGGAGAAGGAGGGAGTCACTCAGGGCTTGCCTGAGGAGATAGTTGAAACTTCCCCTAACCAGGCGCTTGGATGCTGTGCTGGGAACACGCCTCTGTGACTAGCCTGAAAGCCTTTGAAAACTGGCCAATTTCGAGTTTATTTACTGTTTCAAATGTTCCACCAGTGTCCTGTCTTGAGGGGCAGGGAAAAGAGAGCAAAAACACTTGCAGCTCTTTTCTCCCTTCTGAAATGTCATCAATAGTACCCTTAAGCCTGTGTTTTTGGTTTTGTTGGTGAGAGAGGTGCCAGGGAGCTTCAGGGAAGCGGCAGAGAGAGGGCCAGTTGGGTGGGGAGTTAGTAGCAAAGTGAAAGGCACTGATGGGCAGGAGCCACGCCCTGCCCTTGGCTTTGTTTCCCCAGAAACAGGAGTCAAGGTTAACAGAGCGCAGACAGGCAGGGTGGCAGTCTACAATGTTTGAAATGGGAATGGAGACAAGACAAGGAGCCCAGGAGAGGTGATCAACTCAGGCATGAAGAACCAGTCAGGAGTGCATTTAGTTTATTCTTTGTCCAAACAGAGAAGCTCGATTGAAAGTTTGGAAGTTGTGTGAATCAGTCTCATTTAAACTTTCCAGGAGCCATGTGATGCTTTTATTTTTGGAGGATATGGGTATTCTGAAATTTTTATGCATGGGAAATGCATCACATTCATCTCTCTTTCATTGCAATGGGTCAAAGCTAGACATACACACGTACACCCCTGCCCAAGGTTTTCTCAGTCTTAAAAGAAGTGAGAACAGCACATATAACAAAAAGACAACACAGGCCTAAGTGTGACAGTGGATTGGGTCAGAGAACAACAAGGGTCAGGACTCAAATGCAAACCAAAACTGCAATGAGATATCACCTCACACTCATCAGCATGGCCATAATTAACAAGACAAGAAAGGACAATGTTGGAGAGCATGTGAAGAAAAGAGAAGCCTCATATACTACTAGTGGAAAGGCAAACCGGTACAGCCACTACGGACAACAGCACAGAGATTTCTCAAAATATTAAAAATAGAAATACTATATGATCTATCTATTCCACTACTGGGTATTTATCCAAAAGAACATGAAATCAATAATTCAAAAAGATCTATGCACCCCCACGTTCATCACAGCATTATTCACAGTAGCCAAGATGTGGAAGCAATGCAAGTGCCCATCAACAGATGAATGGATAAAGAAGATGTGGTGTATATATATACAATGGAATACTACTCAGCCATAAAAAAGACAAAATTAGGCCGTTTGCAACAACATGGATGGACCTTGAGGGTATTATGCTAAGCTAAATAAGCCAGACAGAGAAAGACAAACACTGCATGATTTCACTCATATGTGAAGATAAACAAACCCATGGATAAGGGGAATAGATTAGTGGTTACCAGATGGGAAGGAGGTGGGGGGAGGGTGAAAGGAGTAAAGGGGCATATGTGTGTGGTAAAGGATGAAAACTAGACTATTGGTGGTGAGCACAATGCAGTCTACACAGAAACTGAAATATAATAATGTACAGCTGAAATTTATACCACGTTATAAGCCAATATGACCTCAATGAAATAATTTTTTAAAAAAGTCCTTGTCAACACAAGCAGGAAAAGGTATGGGTCTTACCCTAAGCTGTTGAATATTGAGAGTCTTGCTGCAGAAGGGTCAAAAGACAATTGCAATCAAGATCTTGGCATTCAGTTTCTCACCGGATCTTATTTCCACTGAATCAAATGTGTTATTTGACTTGCATCCACATAGACATGACTTTCTATGACTCCAAACCCAGTGGAAAAGACCATGACTCTGAGTCAGGTAGAACACTTGGGTTATAAATAATAGAACACTCAACACAAAATATCTTAAGAAACTAAGAATTAGTTTATGTGATCAAAATTCCAGAGGAAATGCTGGGTTCAGAGACGCTACTGCAAAAATGTGACCAGACCCTTCCCTGCTCTACTCCCCCAGGATTTCTCTTCAAGCTGGCTGCCAATGACTGGTTGGACTCAGGCTTTCTCTTTCATATCCTGTGAAGTTTGAGATGGCAACGTGTACAGGCCATGAGAAGGGATGGATCCTTTAAAAAATGTTTCTGTCAAACAAAGAAACAGATACTGAGTGGGAATAAATAACAAATGTCAAGTGCTGATCCTGTGCCATGTGCTGATCCTTACCATCTTATCTTTTGAGCTTCATCCTCCTCCGTATCAATGATTAATTGACCAGTCATCCAATTAGCCAATTAATCAGTCAGCCTGCAAACAATTATTGAGCACTTAGTTTATGACTTGTGTTACATACAATAATGAATTCCCATTTTTAAGGAGCTTTCAGTGTAGTGGGAAGAAGAAATATAGAGTTTAATTAAAATATTATTTAGAAGTTCTAATTTATGGGGATATGTACAAGATATTGTGGCACCATGTCTATGCAGGAGGATGTCAAGGATGTTCTCACAGAAGCTGGCTTTGGACTTTGAGCCCAATAGGAGCTCTTCAGGCTGGGGACCAATTATGAGCAAAAGGAATAGTATGTAAAAACAAGGAGTACAAGTAATAAAACCAACCCCTTTCTTGGCAATTTTCAGCCTTGCTAATCGACAGCCCTTGGTCTCTACTCACACCAGTCATCCTAGTCTTGTGCAGTCACAGGGAACTGTTTGATGGTGATCCAGAATGGGGCAACCTGATCTGGGGTTTGTTCAACAAATTTCTGTCAAATGTCTGCTATGTGGAAAGCACTCAACTCCTACAAATGCACGCCATCTGACTTCAAACGGAGGCTGTCCACTGACTGGAAGCACTCTGAATCATCTCTCTGAAACCTGTCTTCTTTCTTTAAGCCCCTGTTCACTTCCTTCGCTCATTTTCTCTTCCGATGACCTTGCCTTTTTAAATGACTGAATATATTCACACCATATATAAATTCTTGAATTCTTCCACTCTTAGTCTTCAAGATATATCTTTTTTTACATCCTTTTTCAAGCCTTAATGTCCATTTTCTGATAAGATTTTTTTCTTCCTGCTTCCTGTTTCCAGTGTGTCAAGCCCCCTACAGAGAATGCTTAGGGCTTCCTGATGAAAGACGCTCAGCCAGTCTATTTCACTGTTAAATATGCTCATGATTCTGCCTCAAGGAGTCAGCTGTGGCGAGACCCTTCCATCTTCCATTGCCTCCCTGGTGCTTTGCTCCCTCATTTATCACTTCCCTCTCTTATTTTCTCCCTCTCCGCTGACTCCTGCCCACTGACATTCAAAAATGCTCAGATAATCCATCCTCCCCAAACAAAGGAACATTAAAAAGTATACGGTGATTCTAGTCTCCCTTAAAAATCTTTCTTTACATGAAAGTAGTTTATGCTTGCTCTTTTTATATCTTAACTATCCACTCATGCCCTAAACCATTGGAATGAACTTTCTGTACAGGGCTGGACACATGATCGGTGGGGCCCAGTACTAGAGGGAATTGTAGGGCCCTTTGTGCACAAAGCAGGAGAAGGATTTCTTCTTTTCTAACTCAAGGTATCTCTCTTAACCTGTCATAGAGCTTTTTATTTGCCTTTTCATGTCACGTTCCCTTGGGAACAGGGGTACTCACAGGAGAGAGCAGACCCTCACAGGTACCCAGAGCTCCACCCTGAGACTCCATGCACAGAACATGTGCCCGACCTCAACCTTTCCCACCCATGTCTGCACCAAGAACGCTCTGGGACTGGGCGGCAACAGGGACAGCATGTATCCAGGCAAAAACCCTGGTAAGAGGTGTCACAAACTCTCCCCTAATTATTGCAGTAGGTTTTTACTCATACCTCTGTACTACCTCCTCAGAATAT
Organism: Equus quagga; assembly: GCF_021613505.1. Taxonomy (NCBI): domain Eukaryota; kingdom Metazoa; phylum Chordata; class Mammalia; order Perissodactyla; family Equidae; genus Equus; species Equus quagga. The sequence goes on along the minus strand of NC_060284.1, from coordinate 19,232,278 downwards.
TCCCCAAAAAATGATCAGAGTCATCTTTTTAAACTTGTGTCAAATCATGCCATTTCTCTGGATAGAACCCTCCAGTGACTGACTTCCTTCTCACTTGGGGTAAAGGCCAAATCCCTTGGAAAGACTTCTGAGACCTGTGTGACTTGGCCCTGTGCTCTCTCTCTGTATTTATCTCCTGCCATTCTTGTGCCTCACACACCACACTGGACTCTCTGTTATTCCTCAGCTATTCAAACATGTTCCTACTACATGGACTTGGCAATTGCTGTTTTTGGGGAAAAGGAAATTTATTGTCTCCCATATGTTAAAAATTCAGGGTTAAATCAGCCATCAGGCAAGGCTCCATCTAGGTATCAAGCAATAGAATGATGAATCTAGCTCTCAGTGCTTCAGTCAGCTCTCCTCAGTTATAACCCCATCCTTGCCTCTCACAAGGAACCCTAGGCTTATCAACTTAGGAACACGAACACATAGAGTGTCCCTTCTGATGGTTGCAGCAATTTTTTTGAGAGTTCGCATTGAAACATTTAGGGTTACATGCCTGTCTTACAAAAATTAAAAATGTGACTAAAATACTTAGTACTGTGATTGCCCAAGCTTGAGTTATGTGCTCACACCTGGAGTCTGTGGGAAAGGGAAGAGAATAAGAGATGAGTCCTTCCTGAAAGGAAAAGATCTTATGTCTCAACATAAAATGCATGTCAAATGTGGCTATTTAACGGAATATTGTTACCATTAAGATTAGTTTTTTGAAGAATATTACTTTTAATGACATAAAAGTCTCATGATACAATGTTAAATTTTAAAGTAGCATATTAAATGAGTTAGAGTGAGTGAATGGGAGAAAGAGAATTAAAATTCTGGGAGAGTATTGAGAGGTATTAAGAGAATAATCCTTAAGTGAGGGAATTAAGCAAGGACTTCATTTTATTTCTTATTTCTTTATGTTACTGATATTTTGTACTATGGATCATGCATTTCACAAAACCATAAATATTCTTAGACAGACAAATAGATGAGGATAAGTATAAAATGCAGTGGAGCAATTGCTCGTGAGCATAGCTTTTGTAGTCGACTTTCTGGGGTCAAAGCCTGGATTCACCAATTATACATATGTAAACTTGGACTGGTCACTTCACTTGTCACACCTCAATTTCTTAATCTCTAAGGTACAAATGATAGTGTCTGCTTCATAGGGATGTGACTAGGAATAAATGATCTCTATAAATTGTATTACTTGGCCCCATAGTAAGAACTTAAAACATTACCATCATTAAGGGGTAAACCTCTTCAGGGTGAGTACAAAAGCAGAGTGGTGCTTCAACGCTTCGTGTAAGATTATCTATTCTTATGCATGATCATCTTGTAACTTTTTAAAGTAACTTTTGGGTTAGCTTTTATAGCCAGTGGCTGTCTCAAGTTGATTGAGCCAAGGCAATAAGAACCCCTCAGCCACAGATAAGAAGAAAACTTCATGGCTTAGTTTTACGTTCCTGCCAAGAATTAATCTAGAGTCCTTGTTCAAACACTAGGAATACAGGATTGCTATCAGCCTGTCATCAGGGGATCAAGAAAGAGATAATGTAGGTGAGTTAAGCCATGGCTGTGGGCACCCTTCAGGTAATTCTGCAGAACTCTTCATTTCAGACAGATTCCCCTTTTCTTATTTGCTTCACTATGAAATCTTTGTGGCCCTTGTGTAAACTGCCTCAACCATTAAGTAGCTGCCCATTTTTTTTTTTTAAGTCTCGTATTGCTCCGTATTTCAAAAACCTTTAGTTTTTTTTTTTTTTTTGCAGGGAAAGAGTCACCCTGAGCTATCATCTGTTGCCAATCTCCCTTTTTTTTTTCTTCCCTCCCCCAAGCACCAGTGCATGATTGTATGTCCTAGTTGTAGATCCTCCTAGTTCTTCTATGTGAGCCACCACCACAGCATGGCAACTGACAGACAGGTGGTGTGGTGCCGCCACTGGAAAATGAACCCAGACCACTGATGTTGTGAGATGGCCAAACTTTAACCACTAGGCCATCAGGGCTGGCTCGTTGGTGCCTAATTTTTTAATGAAAATGATTTTTAACTTGTGCCTATCAGATGAGAAAATAAGAGAGAAAAAATGTCACTGGCTACTGCCTATCAAGTAATTGGTAGATAACACAGCAGCATTAAATAAAAGATAAAATGGAAACAAGACTCTGAATAATACTGCCTGAAAGCAGTTTCCTTCTTGCACTAGGGCACTGCTGATCTGAAAGCCATAAATTTTAGAGAATCATGCAGGGCCTGAGACTTTGATTGTATAGTTAATAAAGGATAAAAAAAAAAAATCTTCATCTCCTACAGTTGATGACATGCAAAACAAACTCAATATATTCAGCAATGGAGTTGCAAGAATTTCAAATAAAAAACGAAACAGGAACTAAGGCTGTTCTTTTAACAATTCACAAACTTATACCTGTAGAGTTGGATGCTTTTTTTTTAACCACTGCATTGAGGTTTGGGACAGAAACTTACTTTAGATATTAATTCTCAAGATGCCTGTGCCATCTTTATATTGCCAGAAATTTATTTGACAATATAAATTAAATACCTAAGACTTCTTATGTATCAAAAGAAATATGAACTCACTCCAACTGGGAGTGTGTTTTAGGAAGACCCCCTCCCCTTGTCCCTTACCTTTTCCCTCAAGTCATTGCTTCTATTTGAAGGAAGCCAGTGTATTTGACCTTCACCCCAAGCCACTTAGCTCAAGGCTCCCTGATAGCTCAAGTCCTTTCCCAGAATTGTGAAGTCTGAACTTGAGGGGAAATAAATATATTTCACATTTTTAAGTGTAGTCGTTCTGTTATAAGCACATTCTTCTGCCAATACTGATGATATTAAAAGGTTAATGAAAAAAAATATAAGGAATGAGCCAGCCACTAAGACTCCAGACAGAAAGAGGATTGTCTGGCCAGATGATATAATTCCAAAAAGATAAAAGGGGTTAAGACTCCATTTAGTCAAGTACAGAAACAGAATAACAAAGTTCTGAAAATTAGCTTTGATGGATGCAAGCAAGAGAAGAATATACCATCATTTTTAAGAAATGAAAGAGGAAATTTCAGAGATGGGGCACAGAGATGACCAATGGGATGAATCTTGCCTTGGTGCAAGATCTATGGCCCTTCCTGCCAGATGGTGTCTGTAATTGCCATAATCATTTTAGAAAGAAACCTTGAAAACATTCTCTTAATGTATATATTTTTGCTTCTTTTTGCTAAATTCTGGGAATATCCTTAGATGTGGTAAGGGTCACTGAACTTTTTCATTTCTATTTAATGAAACTCTTTTTTCTTGCTGAGCTCCTATCCATGTGAATATTATTTCATGCTTTTAGTAACACAGTGTTGACGTTCTGCTTATTACATTTTCTTAATGAAGAGAACTTTGCTATAGTCTTGACCTCTTTTTCCCCCCAAATTACTTTCAACCAGGGTAGGCCAATTGAATTTGAATCTGCTTCTCCTTTGTGCTTGATCAAGTCTGTAACGGAGGCGGGGTGGGGGTGGGGAAAGGGACAATAGAGGCCTGTGCTGTGAAAAATGGTAGATGAGTTTAAAGGTGGCGTCCCTCACAGTCCTTTTAATCTTATCAAGTTACTGTTCTTTTTTTTTTTCCTTAGGAATTATTTATGAGTGGAAGTGGAGATTTGATTCTACTAAAATAATCAGGCCATCCAGGGACAAAAATGCAGGGTTCCTGGCCTTGGGTAATGATCTTTTCTGACAGATATTATCACCTGATCTCAGCCCTCCAGCAGTAAATAAAGAAATCTAGAATATGTTTGGTTAGTTTTTCTTGTGAAGAGAAATATAGCAAAAGTTCTCCTGGCTAATATGAACCAATCATTACCATGGGGAAAGCTGATGGCTTGTATTCTTTAGTTTTGGTATAAAAATTACTTAGACTTAATTGTAAATAGGACTTCAGGTACACATTGGGTGATATAAATATAAATATAAAAATTTGTTTATAAAGATATAAATATTTGAGGCTGGCCATGCTATGGTAGGTGTCCCACATATAAAGTGAAGGAAGATGGGCACAGATGTTAGCTCAGGGCCTGTCTTCCTCAGCAAAAAAACAGAGGAGGATTGGCAGCAGATGTTAGCTCAGGGCTAATCTTCTTCAAAATAAATAAATAAATAAATAAATATTTATGTATGTGTTTATATTTTATACATGTATAAATGCATTTTATATTATGTTTATATGATTAAGTCAATCTTTCCATTTGATAATTCTAGTTTAATTTTTCAAGGTTTTATAAAGAATTGATTCTGTATGACAGAACGTAGGGAACCTATCTTTTTTTGCAAATTTCACTGGTGAGAAGTAGTTTTAGAACACTTTGAATTTATATCTAATTTATAAGTATGAGAGAATTTCCTCTTGCAATTTTAAGAATGGCTCAGTATGAAAGCTCTACTGGGGGATTCTCAAGCATAAGTACCATGCACCAGTGATCAATCTCATGGGAGAACTTGAAACACTTCTGCCCACTGCATCTTGATATTGGTGTTGCCAAGGAAAACACAACTCAGTCAAGCACTGGATGGAAGAAAGCTTTACTCACAAAGAAAAGAGAGAGAGCAAGATCAGCTTCAACCGTGGGTGCTGGTCCCCCAAGGCCAGCATGTCTCTCCTGGCAGCCCATACAAGGCAACTTGCCCATGAATACCCTGTTTGTGCCACAGTGGAAGGACCCCACTCCTCCAGATGGAGGACAGATACATCAGGGGGGTTGACTAGGTGCCATATGGTGCACGTGCTTAAGCAGAACAAAAGGGCACACAATGAATATGAAACAGCAAAAAATATTCTCACATGAAGTAAGAAACTCAGCATAGGATGTGTGGGCTCTTTATCTCTTGGTAAGGAATTCTTTCAGGGCCAAGGCCCATTTTTATGTGGCTGAGTAGGGGCTGAAAGACTGTGCACATGAGACTGCCTTTCCCAACAGAGATAAACACAGCCTTGGTCCATTATGTATATGACTGCAAGGCTAAAAGTCTTCCTGCTTTGGAAGTTTGGGTTATAACTGTGAGGAAATTGAACTATTCAGAAAGGATGTATTAATACAATCTCTTAATGGTCAAGGCCATGCCTTAATTATGTTGTATACTCTGAGTGATGGGGCCGCTTTTTCGTCGACCTGGGATACCTTTCTTATCCTGGACTAGGTTTATTATAAATTCTTTTTTATCTGTGGACACCAAGATGACTTTGGCACATTCTGGCCTGAAGGAGGGCTTAGTTAAATATGACACAAATTGGAAAAGGGGCCCGAATCCATGCTACTCAGAAGCACAGGGTCAGGAAAAGGATAGATGTTAGTATATATAGGGAAAAGTTAAGTAGCAAATTATTTAGGGCTTTCTGAGGAATGTTTTATCCAAAGTTTCCAATTGAATTCAAGATTTAGGTCACAAAGCAGTCTTGAGAAAAGCAATCAGCAGGAAACCATAGGTAGATGACAGCCAGTGGGAGGTGGGAAAGAGGCACTAGGATTTTACAAGCAGAGATTGGAATTTAGGAGTACAACATTTATTCCTAGGTTTTTCTTTTTTTTTTTAGGCTGCATAATTGGGATTTAGTCTCAAGAAAACAAATCAAAAGCTGAATCACCAAGAAATTAGGGCATTTAAGACCTGAGTAGAACCAGACATAAAGTTGATCATGGTTAGTCAGAGATTTAGAGACTCTTAAGTCAGCCACTCTTTGAATCAGGATTGATTTTAGAGCTTGAGATAAAGAAACGCAGAGAACATATCTAAAGGGAAGGGTGAAATAAACTGGGTATGCCAACGTTTCTAAGCAAAGTAAATATGTGTATATGTTAATTCTTATGAAAATTACCATCCTTACCAAATCTTATTTGGTTTAGTTGAGTTACATAGGTAAGTCCCACATTGTTTTTTTTAGTTTTGGAAGCTCAACAGGTGCTGAGTAAGAAAAGAGGAGATGGAAGTGAGGAATTCTCCCATGGCATTCTTAGTCCTAAATGAGCTGTCCTTGATTTAGAGACGGTCATCTATTGCCCAACTCATTGATTGAGGAATTCTACAAGCAAATGATGGGCACCACTTTGAGTCTAAATTAGCATAATTTTCTTTCTTCTCTAAAGCTGGAGCCAAAGGCCTAACAAAATAGATTGGGTTCTCTGAGAAGGGGACCGAGATGGACCCTGAGATGAATCAACAGCTATAGAAGGGAGAGGAAGCCAGCAGGATCTGGCAGAAGGCGTAGCTGGCTTTTGATTCTGGCCTGATGACAACCTCTACCGATAACCAACTTCATGGAGAAACTCTGGAGCTAAACCAATCTGGTAAAGTTGTTCTGCATTGAGTGGGTTGAAGTGACCTGGCATTTATATAAACCCCTCAGCAGTCACTTGATGTGGGCTGCGCCCATAAGGGCATGGCCTTGAGCAAGGAAGTTTTTTGCAGCTGAAGCCATCTTTGAAGGTGCTGCCAACTGAAGCTTTCCTGCCAACAGCACCTCCAGCAGCTGAGACAACAAGTCTTCCTTGAAGGAGGATTTGAGCAGCAAGTACTGCCTTGAAGGAGGATCTGGAGGGAGCATCACCTTGGCCACCACAACTTCCCTTTTTGTGATAATAATGCTGTGCCAGATAGGAAAAAGGTGTATATATGGATGGGTCTCTGGTTACATATAAGAATTGATTAGGTAAAATTTATCATTATTTCCATGGAAACCTTAGATTTAATGTTAATACCTACATAACACTTTCTTCTTTGTAAAAGAAGGCTTTCCGGGCATTTTTTTCCCCCAACTAATAGTATTGAAGTACCTTGATTATAGAATACAGTCAGTCTGCGCCCACATCACAGGTTCCGCATCTGTGGGCTCCACCAATCGTGAAACCAAAGGCCTACCATGGTTGCATCTGTACTGAACATGTGCAGACTTTTTGTTCTTGTCATTATTCACTAAGCAATACAGTATAACAACTATTTACATAGCATTTACATGGTATCAGGTTTTATAAGTGATCTAGAGATGATTTAAAGCATATAGGAGGATGTGCTTAGGTTATGTGCAAATACTATACCTTTTTATATAAGTGACTTGAGCATCCGTGGATTTTGGTATCCACAGGGGTCCTGGAATCAACACTCTGCGGATACTGAGGGATGACTGCATATCGGTTTATCATTATGGACTTCTTTTTTTACATCTGGGAGCTGTCTGTTAGAAAAACTTTCAATTGAAAGAGCGTCAGACAGCTTTCAGTATGGATACACAGCAGTGTAGTAAACTGCAGGGTTCAAAATCCACTTAAGGTTTTAAGAGTTTTAAAGAAAGCAGTTTCAAGACTCAGAATCTAAGATGAAAGAGTCTCTAATATTCTGTAATTATAACCTATCTGGTATGAGTTTTACCCTTAAGTGACCTCTCATTTTATTTTAAAAAAATTTTAATGAAATATTTATTATCATCATTATTATTATTGTTATGCAGTACTTTAAAACTTAAGATCAGAGCTGGGTTAACAATATTTCTGCAGTAAAACATCATCATGTACAAATATTGCAAAGGATCTCTGAGTTTTCTTAAGTGTCTGCATCATGTTGTAAACCTTAAATATTTACAATTTTTATATATAAAAACGGACCATTCGTTTTAAGTAGACTTCTCTGAACATTCTTGTGCTCATGTGGTAGTTTTGGACAAGGATCCCAGGTGGAGGACAACTCTGAAGAAACACTCTTCAGGAGAAAGTTGCTGTCTCCCTGACCAGAGGAACCGAAGTTCAAGTGCAAAAAAGCAGAGGAAAGAGGACCCATCACAGAGTTCTCCCGTGCTCTTGGGGATCCTAGGTAAGTCTATGCTGCCTGATCCTAAGGTCAACATCTGGGAGAACAGACCCAGTTGATCTCATCCAGGACAACCCACTTTTCTCTTTATGAATTCCTTATTTAGCTAAACTATAAATATTATTAAACATTTGCTTATGAACTGCCAGAGCCCCATGCTGTTCAACAGATGAGGCCGGTGTGTTTTAATTTCATGCATTCTGAAGGTGCTTAGTTCAGCTGCCTCTCTGCACTCCATATTTTCCTAAGTTCCAGTTATTGGAAAGACGTTTTCCTTAAAATTCAAGGCACAGATTTTCTTAATTTTTTTTTCAGTTGGGGGGTGTTGGTTTGGGGGCATGTGTGAGAATAGGAGGATTATGGGGGGTGGAACAGGTTATGACACATTTTCATTTGCAGCTGCTACGACTCCCTTGCCTTAATCCAGCCCAGATCTCAGCGGAAACCTAACACCATTCCGGTGACCCTGGAATTGCACCAGTGCCTCAACTCACCAAATAAGGTAAGTCGTTTGTTATCTGAGCCATAAATATTTACATTCACTAGTGACAAATGTATAAAGAGCATGGAGTGACTGTGTAATTTCAGCTGCTCTCCTCAAGCCTGTCAATAGTCTTTCTTATCTCTTACAAGCCCTAATGACTGATGTCTGCTAGTTGAGTTAGAATGTGCTCTCCAGCTTGTTACTCTCTTCTAACTGTTCATTATGACCACATTAGTCACCCAGGAAGTTTTTATTTTCCTTTTAAATTTAGGGCCTGTGACATGAAATTGTTCAGCCTGGCCAACATTCAGTGGCCTCCTGGTCTCCCTCATTCCTTCATATCCTCTCTGCCTATTGGTACCCCAAACCCAAGAGATCATCACCATCTTTTTTCTTTACTGACATAATAGTGACAAAACAATTCCAGTTTTTCCCTTTTCCCTGCATATAGATGACTTTGGAGGTTCAGTCTCAATGATGTGTCTGAGCAGTGCTCACACACAGGCTGACACTTTCTAAATCCAACAGGTGACCACACCACAAAGCGATTATGAAATGAAAGCTCTTTCAAGAAGCACAGTGAAAAATCTTTCAAATATTAATTGGCCTGAAGCTGAGCATGCTAAGGGCAAAGCAGATCCTATTTTATTCTCCTGTCAAGAGCTGGACTAGTAAGAAAAATGGAGAATTAGTAACATCATGCTGTTGGTTTTTCATCAACAAAGTCATTATGCAGAGCTTGTATTTTTATATAATTACCAGATAAAGAACTCCAAAGGTTACCTAGAGTGATAAAAGTGTAGTTAATGAATTTGAAAGATGAGAGCCTACAATATCTAAACATTTGGATTTTTCAACTTTAAAAGATCAGAATATTTTGTGAAAAGGCTGTGTGGACTGGCACCAACTCACTGCACATATATCTTCATCACAGGCAGAAACATTGAGAAAAATGGCTGCAGATTTCCCTAAAATGCTGTAGTGGCTTGATGGCTACAGTTCCATGGCTAAATATCAGATAGAGCAGCCTCTGTAGGATTACTTTCTGTAGGTAGAATTTGGATTTTGCGAGAACTTTAACAGATTCTCAGAAACAGCTGAGTTGATAACTTGCAGAAATTTGAATCATGTCTGAAAAGAAGACTCAACTAACATGTCCTGCTAAAAGTTTCCTGAATACTCCAGGTAAACTAAGTGCTACTCTTTTCTTCTTCCTATACCAGCCTGTGTAGGTTTCTATGGCAGCGTCACACTGGAATTTGAGCTCCCTGAATACAGGGATCTGTTGATTCATTTCCAAATCTACAAAACTCAGCACAATGTTTTGCAGATAATTTGAGCATAGAAAATATTAGTTGAATGAATGACTGAGAGAGATCTTTTAAAATGTTCTTTAGAGGGCAAGTGTCAGGACCTCAGCATTCTCTTCTCAACCCTCTCATTTGTGTGTGTGTGTTTACATAGTAGTGACTGATTAGGATAATTCCAGTATTCATGAGGCAGTGATTTATAGAAGATTAAGCTAGGACGGACTGCAGAGACTGAGCTGACTTAGGAAGACTTATATTTGTAGCCTTAAAAATTATTTGGAATTCAGTTACCTGAGTTAACAACCGTGTGAACAAGATAATTTTCAGTAACACGTTGGCTCCTATCCAAGCTCTGGGACATAACTTGCCTCTGGTCTGCAACTACCTTTTCACCTCTCGCTCTGCCTTCCATCGTCTAATTATTCAGTACCCTCCTAATGTTTCCTAGCTGTACAATGTTCTTCTCTTCCCACCAGGGATTTGTATCCTCCATGCTCCCCAGTGGTCTCTTCTTCCCTGCCAGTAAAGCTCCTATTTCCTGAATTACTTCTTTTCAGCTTGATATGCGTGTGATTATTAAAATAATTGTCACCATGACTTATAGATTTGACCTCCCCGGTATATTTGCCTTTAAAAAGAGAAGTTTGCTGGTCCAAATTAATCTCTAATTGTTCAAATATTTATATGAGATGAGATGGAGATATGTTAATCAGAAGACCTTTCAGTGGCTCTTGTCTACTCATCCTTCTCCTGGCAGTGCACCCACTCTCACACCTACTTAAGACCTCCACCAAGCAGTACAATATGCAAATCAACATTGTCAGTTTTGTAAGGTCATATTCTACATTCCCCTGTGCTCTTTGCCAAGTGTCTTTTCACCCCAGAATTCTCAGGAAAAGGAGAATTATAGTCAGACAAATGAGACAAGGCTTTGAAGAATCATCATTCAAAATAGAAGTCACAATGGATAAGTGTGTCCAGTGTTGGAGACAAAGCTCCTTGGAGGCAGACCACCTGAGATCAAGATATATGACCTTGGGGTACTCATTTAACCTCTCGCCACCATTTCCTTATCTGTAAAATGGGAATCAATGCTGTTGCTGTGTGGATCTAGAAAGCAACGTACATGAAAGTGTTGAGTAACACAAGCATGTTATAAATAGAAAACAGTGTTATAATACAGAGTTTAAGTAGAATATTTATTGTACAATCATTACTCTTGAGCCAACAATTTTCCCCTTTGAAGAATAAATCCTCTGAAAGGCAAGCATGATGAGTATTTCATTCTTTTAATAATTTTTGATCCTTAAAATACAGCTCAGCATGGAGATTTCAAAATAAAGAAGCACATCATTTTTTCTCCATCATTGTTCTGATTCATAAGTGCTTTTTCTTAAGTTTGGGAATGACTTCTGTGAGGTAGTATGTATAGTTTGCAGGCAGACATAACAAATTATTTGGAGCACAGAACTCACCAGTAATCAGAAGCCCTCAAAAACAGCCTTAATGGTAGTTTTTCAACAACAGACATTGGAAATGTCACTGAGCCTTGGTTTTCTTATTGTTTAAAAAGAGATAATTCAACCATTTATTCAATAAATACCGTTAAGCACATTCTATGTGTTTGGCATCCGCGATGCAAATATCATTAAATGCTGCCCTTGTCCCTCAGGCTTCACCTGTCCTGTCTACCCTTCAGGAATTTTGTGAGGATCAAATTGGGTGTATAAGAATGTGACTTGGCCACTGTAAAATTGTCTTCATCATGCCAAGCACCACTTTCAAGGATGCTAAACAGCTATGTTTAATTTTTAGTGAACGTATGACCAAAGGCATAGGTTTTCAAATATCCTAAGAAGGCTTACCAAGAAGGTCTATGGAGGTTTTGTCTCATTTTTTAAAACAACAAGAGATTTAAATGCAGAAAAAAAAAATGGACAGGATAAACACCTGAGCTTCTTCCTCCTTTTCCTTTCTAGATCCTAGAAAAGGCAAATGTCAGTAACAATAGCTGGAGAGTATATTTGAATAATAATGCTGCCCTGTTCTTTATTGTATTTGAATGTGCTCTAAACAGAGTCATCTTAACTTAAGTGATTACCTGCAACTTAAATAAATCCAATTTTAGTTAACCTTTCTGGAACTTTTAAGTCAGGAGCCAGGCATGCACAATGACAAATTCTTCTTTCTAAAACTTGATTTAAATGATGATTCATTAGTAAACTGGGTTATAATTTAAGATCATATATTTTTAGAGACTTAAATTTAAAATCAAGTACTTGCAATTGAATATTAAAGCTCAGAGAAAAAATAGAGCTCGGCAAGTGTGTGAGCAAGACATGGTTCCATGCCTTTTGGTGTGAGTCACATGTTTAATGATGAAATCAGGTCCTGTGTGGGATTGACTGACAAGAGTCATATGCTGTCCCGTGTGGAAGGAGGCTGATTTTTTCCCGCTAATGTTCTACTTCATTATTGCCTTTGAAAGGCCCCAACAGTTCTAGTCACATGTATGCTTGGAACGTTTCTACTTCAAGTTGATACATTATAGTGTCTCAAGCTTATTTCAGACAAGATTTCTCCCTTCTTTAGTACAATGGAAAGGTATTCTATGTGATTTGAAAAAAAAGAACTGTGGATCAGAGTGTCACGAAGAAAACATATTGCAGATCCTGACACACCTAATCAGGTTGCAGCCAGAAGGGGGGTCTCAAAAATATTAGTGACACAAAAAATGTCTTTGGGAATATCTTCATTTTATATATATGATTTTTTTCCAAAGTGCTTCATTATTCATATATTATGAACTGTTCATAAGACTTGGCTTAGATCCTCTCCTTCAGGCACTTTGGTCTCCAGTGACCTGTTAAAATGGTCTTAGCACATTCACAAGGCTTTTCATTGCAGTCCAGCCTGTTTGTAGAAACGATCCATCAATATCATGTTCAGATGACAGTCTACGTAGAACCTGCCTTTGCTTAACCAGCCCGTCTAATGCTGAGAGCAAAGAATTCTATCCAGGAATGACATCTTGAATAAGTTTGGGTTGGGGTATATTGCATTCTTCTTCAAGACTATTTTTTTCCTCTCTTCAGACATTTCCTTGCTTTTACAAGACTATAAAAATAGGAACACATTTTTCTTTCCTTTGAAATAATGTGGGCCCCAGTTTTTCTCTTCTCTGGGGTGAAAGATGATTAAATCTGTATGCAAAGAAGGAAATGTTTACAAAGCCAGGATTTTGATGTCATATGCAGAATTCAGCCCCAATGTCTATGACAGCCCATCCAACCTCTGGTTGTTGACATCAGCCGAATTATCTGATCTGACATTTATGGGGGCTATCATTTATAGGACTTTATGGTTGTCTTCCAAAATAATATGAAAGAAGTTCTGCAAAAGGTAGTTTCACAGTTGTTACCCACATTCTGACTGCTTTCTGTACTTGCAGGAGAAGACATGACTAATTAGACTGAATTAAAAATAGCCCAGAAAGCTGTCAGTGACAGTTATGCATTACATGCACTTGTTCTAGTCCAGATGCTGGAGATACAGCATACTTTTCTCCCTTTAGCAGCCCTTAATTGAGTTTCAAGTTTGTTTTGTGTACTTTTGAAAAGTTTTAATGGTTCCAAAAAAAAAAATGGACTCACTTTTTATTCTTTTTAACGTTACTACTCCATTAGTAATCTTTTCCTCTCCCAGGGTGGGCCGGCTGACACACAGCATGTGCCTCTTCTCTGGATGTGATGCTGTTGAAAGGGGTCCCCACCACTTCCTTTCTGCCTTCAGCACTCTTCACTGCATGCCCGAAGTCAGCTCATGTGCTTAATAGTAAACATGCAAACAGACCCAAAAGATATGAGTTCATATGCCAGGGAATTGAGAGGAGGAGGAAATCCAAGAATATAAAGTACTGTTTGCCACACATCTCTGTAGTCCACAGTAATCCCAACTTTTTATTCTAGAGGGTAGAAGGCTGAAAACACCTTACTTATTTGTCATACTTAGAAAGAAATGACACCACCATTAGAGCCCTTCTTTGTGTGTTGGTTAACAGTGCATTACTCAGCATAAGTGCATCTAACTTTTATGAATCTATACTCCAAGCCTTGCATTATATATCCACTTAGAATGTCATCTTATTGTTTGTCCTCTCAACAGCCCAGTGAGGAATATCCTATTAGTATCCGCATTCTGTAATCATGGAAACTGAGACTTAAAGAGATTAAATATTTTTTTCTGACACAAGAAAGCTAAGACATGGAAGAAAGAATACTCTAAGCCAGTGATGTTTGCCCACAAAAGCCCATGATTTTAAATGCTTTATCACATTGCATCTTCAGAGTCACAAAGTAGGGAAGAACTATCTATTTTGATATTGTCATTTTATAAATGATGAAAATAAGATCTCGTGAGTTAATGCTAGCTCCTTCTTATTTAGTGGCAGAACTAGAACTACAAGGAGTAAGTCTCCAAACTCTCAGTCCACATTTCCGGCAAGAAGCACTCTAACGATAACAGCAGATCCTTGATGAAACAATCCTGTTAAAATGCACTATCCAGATTGTTTATATTTTACACTGGTCTACCATTTTATGCCTAAGAACTGATAGGTATTCAGCGTTACCCACATATTAAGATACAAAATTCTGAAATTCAAAACTGTTAAAATATTGACCCCACTTCACCTCGAAGCTTGTGTCCTACGATACCTCTCCCTCAAACACTCCTTTCTGGTCATATGGCTTTATTCTTATCTCTCTGAATGCTCTATGTGCGTGTTTCATTGCATTATTAACCCTGTTTGGAATGTTTCCCCATTTCCTTTTCCCAACCTTATGAGACACCCTTATCCTCATGTTCCAGTGGAGGAAACTGAGGGTCACAGAGGTAGAGTCAGTAGCTTGACTTATTTCAATTGTCATTTCCTTAAGAGAAGGCGGCACAGCACAGGCTGCAATGACGTTAGGAGTTTGGGCATGAGAGAGACTTAAGGTTCAGTTCCCATTCTGAAAAGCGTTAGTTATACAAATTTAGTTAATTTCTTCCACCTCTCTAAACCACAGTTTCTTCATTTGAAAAATCGGGGTAAGAATACCCAACTCATGGGATTACAAGGCTCAAGGGTGACGATGTTAGACAAGCATCCAATACATAGTAGGCTCTCAAAAATGTTTAGTTTGCCTTCTCCTTTCCAGTCCATACAAATGCTGAAGAAGTGTTTGTTGTCAGCTTCAAAATTTTTGACTCAAGAAGTTGTTCAGCTGGAGAGCAGCCTGAGTAAATTGCTTTTTTGCCCAACAGAAAAATGCTGAGTATCCAGTTGGAGATATGGACACCAAATGGAATGAGTAATTTAACAGGAAGAACTCTACTTTTCACAATTGCTCCTAGACTTACTGAGGAAGCAGACACACTAAACCATCTCCCTATTTCTTCATGGAGGAATATAAATCTGCAATGTAGGGTGATCATGAAAGAAGAGAGAGGAAGATAAGGGAGCTACGTGATGACGTATGACCATAGAAAATCTGGGCTGTGTTACTGGGGTTCAGGCCCAAATGCTTTCTTTAAGCATCATCCACAAGCAGAGCCCCCACAAACACACTATTTCATCAGATGATAATAGGAACTGGATTATATAGAACTGTTTATACTCGGCTTCAATTTTTAACAACCGTATAAGTTAAAATTCAAAACTTCGGTGGACGGTATTTTAAAGAAGGATAGGAGGAAAAATTTCTAAATCACTAAGCATTGAACTCCCATATTTTAAAGCTTAACTGATATATTTCCTTATACCTGCCTCTCAGCCAACAACAGTAATAATAGCAATGAACTCTTATAGCCCTTGTATAGTGAGTTCCATTACCCCTTTCATGGAAGAAGAAACTGAGATTGAAGGCGTGAACTGTGTTTCATGGTCTCAGTGAATGGACCGAATTGTGCCAAACACTAGAAAAGATGTTTTCTTTCTTTTCTGAATCAAAGCATCTTTCCGGTTATATGATGATAATATTTTTAACTGTGACCTTTACTCCTCCGTGTTGATAATCACAGAAAAAAAGACAGGTTATAACAGACATTTTTTTTTCTTTCTATGTAAAGGTAATTTAAATCTCTCCTTAAAATCCTTGTATAGATTTTATTAAGTAAACTTCTCCTGTGTAGGACACACAGGAATATTCAGAAGTCATTTTCTAAAGAATTCTCTCACCAGTAATTTGTAGAAGTTGCTGGGTTGCTAAACTATATTTAGGACATTGCTATAAGCTGTGTTTTTTTGAAATGAAATTAGTAAAGTGGACAATTCCTTCCTATTCAGCTCCAGTTGGTCAGGTCATCAACTATATTGTTTCTCCAGGGCCGAGTTTTTTTGCACGACTTTATGGTACACATTGAGCCTCAAAAGTGACTGGAAAATTTATTATGAGATCCGATTTGACTCTTCCCAGATAGAGGGTGACTTGTGCATCCATTAGAATAGGCTGGACTTACCTATGCTAACAAATAACTCCAAAAACTCAGTGTTCTGAAACGATACATAGATTTTCCACTCAGGCTTCATGAACAAAGTAGATCAGCAGGAAGGCTCTGCCCATCATAATGATTCAAGGACGGAGCTCCCAGATGCTCCATCTTAACATGCACTGCCATAATCACTGTGGTAGGAGGAAGGGAGAATGGCACATCACACAGTGGCTCTTGAAGCTTCCACCTGGGGGAGACATACATTATCTCTGCGCATATTTCATTGGCCAAGGCAAGTTCATGGCCATGCCTAATTTCAAAGAAGGTAGAGAAGTATAATTCTACATTTGTCTGAAGGAAGAGGCCTGGATTATATATAAATAGCCCTCATGCTTACCAAAGCTGGTATTCCAACTTCACTTGGCTGATGGTTTGGTGTCGTTTGCCTTGGAGTCCTTTTAATTAGGAGAGGTCAAGACATCTACTTCAGAAGAAGCTAAACTCCTTTTTGCCAGTCCTTACGTGGCTGGCCTTCAAGGTTTGGCAAGATACCATGTTTATTTTGCCATGCCTAGGATGTGAACTTGTTTCACTTCTTTGGCCAATCCCACTATGAATGGAAGCAACGAAATTTTATGTATTAGGAGAGAAAGTTAAATCAAATTTTTCAAAAGATGCTTGAGTAAATGTCAATCACTTAGGCTTCATGAGTTCCCCCTTATTCTATCCATTGCACTTTATCTTGATTGGCTTGGAAGTAATGGGATAAGCATGAAAACTAGAATTAGTTTCCAAATTTGAAGATGCTATTTCATTATCTATTTAGCATATACTCTCTTCTCTCTTATGGAAAAGATGAAGATACAGTCTGGTAATAATTACTTCAGCTTTGTAACAAACAATTGCTATAATTATTCTCTAAAGTCAAATAAAGCAAAAATGCTGTATTTTTAATGTAAAAAATGCCCTAATGTTAAAGCACAGAAAATGTAGTTATAAGATATGATTCAACGTAGATTAAAGAGAAGTATATTGGCCAAATTAGGTGATAACAACACACATAGACAGAAGTAATTGACTGTAAATAAAAAGATTTAAGGGTGTGGTTGTACCTAAAGAAATATCAGTATAAAAGCACTTAATATTTGTAACTTTTTACTAACTTTACCTAATTTGTTATTCTTTTTAAAAAGGGGAATAAACATTTATACTCTATATCTCAGGAAAATTGTGCTTATTTTTGTTCAGACTTTACATATTGGATTACATTTTCTTCTGGTTCCAAGGCATCCTCATGTCAGGAACAGAAAATAAGGACTTTGAATCACTAAATATGAACAACTAAACTAATGAAGTGAGAGTCAGTGACAAAATGGCCGACATTCCTGCGAAAAGCTTCTATTACTGTTGTTCCAAATAGTATAATATTGAATGTCATGTAACAGTTTTTCCCTTACTCTCTAACACGTGATTATGTGACTATGACATATTCCTATATCTAAGCAGCTGACCTGTTTTGGGATAAAATCCAAGATACCTTCATGATATTCTAAATTTTTTTTTGTACAGTTTTTAGTAAGGCATTAAAAGATTGATATTAAGATGGTATTTAGCCCAGAAGGACTTGAAACATTCTAATACTCTTAAAGTTGGCATCTTTACACCTCAAAAGGAAATAAATTCACCAAAGAGAAATACATGCACCAAAGACAATCCTGCAAATTAATATTACCTCAGGACTATGGCCCAAATCCCAATATAGAATCCTTATGAGGTAGACATCCACATGTGTAGACATATCTTTCCTGGATAAGGATCATTCTAGAACAGGATCCAAAGCAGGCTCAGCTGTTAGCTCTTCTTTTTTTCTCATTAAAACTACACACTAATATTGAAATTATTTTTCAGAAAAATATATCAGAAAAATCTCTGATTTGGATAGGCTTTTGGAAATCGCGGGGAACTGAGAAGTCAGAAGGGGCAGTCTTAAGGCTTGCTTCACCTCACTGCTCTGACATCCCAGGAGAAGAAATGTACTACAATATACGCCTATTATGTGTCTCTTTGGGTAAGATTTAGGATAGCGCCTGATTAGTCAATTGTGATGGTGGTGTAGGTGAATTGTGGATATAGAATGAATGTTCTGTGGTTGTTCTGCATTTTTCAAAACAATTACAGAACCTGTATTTATTTGTAAGAGCTTGAAAGGAATGGTTATAAATTCAAGTGTATGACCAACGGTACCTTCCACATAGCACACACCTAAAGACTTTGCTTTGATTTATTGAAAATAAAGAGTAATGTATACAGAATAGCTTGATCGCAGCTCTGGCTTTCTAGACTCATGAATACACCAAATTTTTGCAGCAATTAATCACTGTACTCTTTGGCTGCTGATTGCCAACTATGAGTTGGTCTTTTAATTATTGTCTAAAGCCATATGTGTTGAAGTTGCATGGCAATACCCTTTGAAACATTTTTCCCATGTTGCTTGCAGCAGTCTTAATTTGAGCATGTTAAATGGGAATCTACCTTTTTTCCCCCAATATCTACATTTATAGATCACAGTTGCATTATCTTTCGTTAAACCCAGCTTCTGGAGTTGTTTCAGGGCCAAGTGGCATAATAGAAATACTTAAGAGTGGTCAGATATCCAAATCACATATTCCACTTTAGAAGACCTATTATTGAGGACCTTGGTACGTTTACAATAATTGCCAATTATTGGGAACTGTTTATGTATAAGGAAATGGAATTAGCTCCTTAAGTATACAATATTTCTAATGCTCAAAACTGCCCTACTAAGTGCATAAACTTATCAGTATTTTAGAATGAGGATCCTGAGGCTGAAAAACTAATCAATTTGTTGAGTCACACTGCAAATAGCACTGAGATTAGAATCCAAGTCTGTTTGAATCCAAAACCATCAAAGTTATATAATAATTTCTGGCCCACTTTCTCATCTATAAAATGGAGGTAATTATATGTATTCACATGGATGTCATGATGATTATATTAAATTCTATATCTGAACAAACTCAATGGCTAAAATCTTCAAGAGGGACTTCTAGTTATACTGCTAGCCAACACCACTCAAAAGTTGGTGACCCTGGGAAAATCATAACTTCAATTTCTCCAGTTTTTTCATCAGTAAAATGGGCATAATGGTTCTTTTTCCATAAGTTTTTTGTGAGGATAAATTGAGATTAGATATATCAACTGCCTAGAATAAGACCTGGAGCATAGTAGGAGCTTAATTAAATATGTGTTAATAAGTATTTGTAAATTAAAGAATGCCTGCTGTCACTTGGTATAGTATTAAGCATAACTAATAAAGGATGAGGAGAAACTTACTTAGGCTTCCACAGAGTTCAAAGTCTTATGAAGAAGTTTGGATATTACCCTTATTTTATTTCTTCATTTTCGTTTGAGATCAGAGGACTGATTTCTAAGCGCAGGCTTTTTCCAGAACGTGCTAGCCTTCTTGATGTAATTTCCTATACATCAATCAGTGTATCATTGGATAATGTGCTGAGGAGTCAAGTGACAGCATCTTAGGAGATGGTGCAAACTCTAAGTGCTCACAGGGGATCTCATTTTGTCGTGCTCTTTAAAAATAATCTCTACGATTAATTCCTTGCTGCCATCCATTTTATCAGTTCAAGTTGCGAGTGATACTCGGTGACTAAAATTTATTCAGTTCTGACATTTTTCTATTTTAATTTCAAAAAACGGATATATATATATGACATAATTTACTAGCTTAACAACATACCAATATCTAATGTTTTTTAGGTTTAATATTTAGTGGGGAGTACTGTGTACTTAAAATAAAAAAACATGAACTTTCAAAAAAAAAAAAACACGGATATATATTTGATAAAGGTTACGTGTTAGCATTTGAGCCAGTGGGTCCAACATGAGGTTTTTGCAAAGACTTTAAAATACTAGGCTTTAATAAATTCTTTAACTACTTTTTTGCATTTCATTAAATTACACTTGGAATTGCTTGCTGATTAGCCACTTCACAGAGAAAGTGAAGTTAAAGTTATTAAAACATCTTTAGTGCCTTGGAGGAAGTATGTTATTTAGAGAAATAACAAAAACTGAATTGCTTATAATTTTACTCATTGAATGTTGTATCTCCCCACCCCACCCTCCCCCCTTGCAATACTACTATAAGCACAAAGAATCTGGGTATTTGGAAATATTTTGTTTCTTATTCTTGGGTATTTTTAGAAATGCTAATAGCTCACATTTAATCATCATTTTAAGGGTTCTGAGAATACGTAGTTAAAATTAATTTTAAAATATAGCATAGAGCATTTCTCTGTTCTTTGGCATGTACAGTCACAAGAGGTATCATGTACACACCAACGTGTATTATCAACTTCCAAAAAATTAGAACAGAAAAAAATTTAAGCTGTAGACTTCACACAGTGCGATCTCCCTTTAATGACTCAGAAAGCGTTTAAAGACTGAAATGCCATGTGGTCAATATTATGAACACAATTTATTTCTATAACACTTCTTTACTACAGATTTTTAGAGGTGCCAAATGAATAGCATACTCCAGTTAATCAACTGTAATGCCTTTCCTTTTAGGAATTCTAATTTATAACAGTGATTCTCAAAGTATGGTTCCCAGACCAGCAACATTAGTGTCATCAGAGAGCTTTGGGCCTTTCTCCAGACCTACTGAATCAGAAATTCTTAGGATGGGGCCAGCAATCTGTTTATCAAGATTGCTGGGTGATTCAGGTGCAGCTAAATTTGAAAACCCCTGAATTAGAGATTCACTATGGAATAAAAGAAACACGCGCTTATGAGCTGGATCCTCTGGGTGATTGACTACAGGGATACAATGCCAGGCGTTGGGCAATCCCTTTAAAGTAAAGTGTGGGTCTTAAGCAGCAATAAATTTGAAGGAAAAAATCCTGTTTCTACTAGGGGCAATAGATTGTTCTGAGACCTGAAAAGCCTCATGAGGAGTGTTGCTTTAGATTAACATCTTTGTGAACATATAACCACCAAGCAATTCCTTCACCACAGTTTGGTTTCAGTTTTAGGGAACCCCAGAAGGATGGGAGTGTCCAAGGGCTTGGTCATTACCAATTCCTCAAGTTGCCTAGGGGGATCACTTGGATTTCTGCTATTCTTTTTGCAAGAAATAACGAGTGAGGAGATATCTAAGGCTTTTTAAAATTAGAACTGAAGACAACTCAAGGGACGATGAAATAAACTAAATTTCAGGTGTAGGAAAAAGAAAACAATGTTAACTGAATGTAAGGTTGCCAGATAAAACACAAGACGCATTGGAATTTCAGATAAAGCACACATGATTTTTAGTACAAGAATGTCTCATACAATATTTGGGGGAATACTTATACTAAAACCACTATTTGTTAATATTTAATAGTCAATCCTTCCAACAGTCTTTGAGTAGTGTTGTACTTATTGTATGTAGTCAAATCTGGTATTTGCTGCTATGCTGATAGGTTAAAATTTTTTGTGTTGTGTTGATAGGTTACAGAAATTTACAGCTTTCTTTTTCTTACTTGTCAAATATATCAATAACATGCAGGTTTTTAAATTGACACTTGATGGAGAAAGATAAAGTATATATCTAAATATTAATGATATATTTTTGTGTGAATTATCTTCACCTAGAAAACTATGCTGTATTTTATGTGATTTTAATTAATATGAAAACTAAATATGATTCCATTTATCTTCCTAGTTCATAGGAAAGATATCTTACTCCTTAAAGTATCAAATATAGTTTCTTTTAAAAAAACCTTACATTGTTTAAATGAATTCTGGAGGTTTAGTATTTCCAGCATAATTGGTGAATAGTTTTTAGGAGTAAGGAGAATCTCGCATCTGAATAATTACAAGAACATCTTCCATTTGTACGATATTATAGCAGACAATACCCTTCTATAGATACCAAATTTTTGATTCTCACCATTTTGATTTGTGAGATATGCTGTAAGAGAATACGTTACATAAATCATTTTTACCAATAAGGAAATTGAGGGAGAGAAATGCTATGAGACTTGACTTGAATATGATCACTTTTGGGAGAACTATTCTGAATACATGCCTGGTAAAAAATGGCATTGTGTACTCATCCTGAGATGAGTACTTCTGCATGCTTACATCATTGACTCCTCTTATACACCCTGTATGAGAGAGAATCAGATTACATTTTGCCCTTTACAAATAAATGAATGTAAGCTCAGAAGAATAATTTACCGAAGATTCCAGGATCATCACATCATGAATGATGGAGCAATG
This sequence comes from Equus quagga, assembly GCF_021613505.1. NCBI lineage: Eukaryota > Metazoa > Chordata > Mammalia > Perissodactyla > Equidae > Equus > Equus quagga. The sequence continues at coordinate 19,209,829 of NC_060284.1, read as the reverse complement.
ACTTCAGTACAGTGCTCTGTCAACCATGCTGTAAGTAGACCCTTCTTGAAGTATAAACAATCAATCCTTTATTTATCAATTTTGGTAAGTTCAGGAGTTGTTTCATTTTCAGAAACTACAAACCAAGCTTTTACAAAATGTCTCTTTTCCCTGTAATGAACATCACAATTCATTTAAAACTTCAGAGGAAATAAAATATAGTAGAAGACCTTGATTAATAATAAATGCTCTCAGTGACACTATTGAATCAGATGACAAAAGGACTAAAATTACCCTTCAGATAAAGACCCATAGATTCATAAGGCCAGGAGAATTAAGATTGTACCAAAAATCCAGATAAGTTCTTGCTTCTGCTTAAGATGTAGAAAACTAGAAAGAATGCTGCTGCCGCCTTAACAAGAAAAAGCTTAACAAGTTACAAAATAAAAAATTTTTATAAACCCATCAGAAAGCAGAAGATACAGGACAACCAACCAGCCTGAAATCATAGAAAAAAGACAGGCTCCTCCAAGGAGACACGACATGAGGATTGGCTTGCCTGGAGTGGGTAAAAAGCATGGGAGGAAAATGGGGCCACCAGAGAAGCAGGTAATGATTTCACTTAAAATATCTGATGAATTGCTAATGTCAGAGTACAAACTAGCATGAAAGTATAGAATTCTTTGGAGCTACAGACACAATGAGAGTTGGTAAGCAGTCACAGACCCTTCTCCATAGACCTAACCATATACTCACAAGCAAGGTCAGGGGTTGGGTGGGAACAGAGACAACTTCCTTTGGTGGTGAAAGTCTTGAAAGGGGGAACAGTGTCTGTGCAGGACAGGCATGAAGCCATGACTGGATCATTCTCTCCTATTTCCCCTATGAATCAAAAGCTTTACACCATGGGGAGAAAGACAACAAACTCTTTTGTCTGTAGAGGTGAAAAAGCATTGAAGCCAAGGCAAGGAAACAGGAAAAACTCTCTACGCGGGTGGAAGAGCAGGGAATAAACTTGGGCCCAGACCATTAGAGATTTCCACACCAGTGGGAGAGTAGCTATAGTAGCCTCTCTCCCACCCAAGACCTGTTAAAGATACAAGGTGGAGTTTGGCTGCCATACAGAGGAGAGACAGCATCACTGAGAAAGCTTCACACCAGAGATGTAAAGATACAGAGCTTGACTAAGGCAGAGTCTGAACCAGAACAACAGAAAAAAAAAAACCCAAAATTCCTACTAGGTTAGCAAACATGAAGAAACAAGTAAATGCAGTCCACTTCTAGAGGAGATCCGGGAACCTGGAACTCTCTGTGTGATGCATGCTGTGGGGGAAAGCCTAAAAGTTGATCATGGGACAGAAACATTGAGCAAAATGTTCTGGAAACTCAACCTCTAACCTGGATACAAGGAACACAAAAGAGATTTGACAGCTGTAGTATGCTGAAGATAACCATAGGAGCAGCAACAACAAAAACAATTGTAACATCTGGTTCATTTCCTAACTAGAATGACTCAATCTGCCCACAATAAAGACCTAGTAGAAGAAGAGCTATATCTATTTTTGGGCATAACTACTATTAATCTGTCTCTACTCTCTTATACATTATGTCTAGCTTTCAATAAAAAATTACATGACACATGGAAAAGAAAAAAAAAAATCAAGAGACAATGTGTCTACTTGACCAGACTAAGATACAACCCAGATGTTGAAATTATCAAACAAGGAATTTAAATATATGTACAAATAGACTTTAAAAGATACTCTAGAGCAAAGGACAGTCATCTCTCTGTTCGTAAGACACATGGGAAAATGGACACCAGCGGAAGATTGTTTCCCAACAATATACATCCTTTGTCTGCACTTTCCTGGCTTCTAGTGAAATTTCTCTTGAGTATGCCATTTTGTTGGCAACTCTGATTAATCTGCCTGACAGAAGCTAGGACCAACTCCATTCGACTTGTGTCATATAGCATTTAGTTAAGGCTTTTATCTATAGCACTTTGAGCCAAAAGGTGAGGCTAACTAGCAGTATTCAACTCAAATAAGATCCCAGGCTCCTGGAACTAACCATCTGGTCTTTCTTAGAAATCCAGGTGGCTTTATCCTTAAGTTTCTATTTTAACTTTCTCCCTTGGCTAGGGGCATTAATTCAGGTACAGCAGGATGTGTTAGTGATTTCAGTAACTACATACTGGTCCACAGGAGAAAATCTAGACCAATTCTATATCCATACCAAACCTGGATGATAAATTGAGACCAAACTAAATGCCTTTCAGGATTGAGGTGACATCTTTGATTACTTCCTTCAGTTAAAGTCAGGGACAATTTCCTTCCCATCTCTTCTAATTGGATGGCACCATGATAGAATTAAATAGCCAACGGATTATCATAAATTATGAGTTATATACCCCTCCAGGAAGCTCTCTTAAGTAACCAAGGATAGTCTCATTTTGGAGAGTTCCTTGCAGTCATCTGCTGCAGATGCAATCTACTGGTTTTGTTTCCTTAAACATTTCAAGTCTCTTATAACCCTCCCTGAGGTACAAGTCATCATGTTTTTAGGAGCGAGGCAAGTTAATTCCTGGCTTCCATACAAGAAGTAGAGTCCCAAGGGTGCACATGGTGCCCTGTAGTAAGGTGTTGTTTACCATTGTTGGGTAGCCCACGTAGGACTCTCCTCAGTAGGAAGGCACAAGCTGACACTGCCCCTAAGTTAGCCTCCTGACTGGCTGGCTGGCAAACCTTAGGATTCCCAGTTGAACTAACTAATTGAAGCTAGTCCTTATTTTTAGAGGCACTATCTGACAGCAATAAGTTCAACCCCTCATATTTGTCTACATCATCAGCCCATTGGCATTTATCCACCCTGCAGAAAGGGTGAGTGATAGCAACAATAATGAAACTTGGAAAGATATCAGGAGCTTTGATAGATGCTTTACGTTGCAAGTGTAGGAACTGGGGCCAACTCCTATGGTTTCCAACACTCAGTGAGGTTAAGGGGGAGGGTAGTTAAATTGTGTCAGAGCCATCTGGCAGGAGATGGCAGACTCAGCAGTCAATTGCGGTCAAGGTGCTTGCATCAGCTTGGGAGAGCCTCAGCAGGGCCTTTTCCTTCATGAGTTAATTTTCAGGGGTAATTCTGAAAGACAAAAATCATTAATATTTTTCTCTCCCTCACAGCTCCTGGGGTCTGACATGTTCTCTCCACAGGTGCCAGGATTTTGTTTTTCCTCTTCCACCCCAAAATTGGTGCTTTGTATTGCAGTAATCATAACTTTATCTTTTTTGTAATCATTCTCTATTTCACCCAGACCTTTGTTCCAGAAAGGTCAAGTGCAAGCAGGACAGGACATTTTTATTAAACTGACAAAAATTCATTATATCCCGCACCTTTGGTATGTGTGGGCATCAACAACATGATCATTATCCTTATGACATAGGATCGTGTCAATCCAACAATAGAATCTAGGTAGCTGAATCAAAATTAAGTTTGAATCACTTATACTCTCTTTCAGCCAGGCTGCAACTCAGAAATTGTACCAAAAAGACTTGTGCAACATTCTATCATGGAAAAGAAAGGAGAATCAAGCCCAGGAATGGTCAGGGCAAAATATCGAATTTTCAAAATAGTTCTATATAGTCCCCACCCTTTTCATACTGATCATTACCCAGGAAGCGTCCTAGGGAAATGATCCCTTTCTGGCGACAGCCACATTCAATGACTAAACTACTTTACAAAAGAAGAGGCAAGTAGAGTCAGAAATACTTCTAAGTTACTTTTTGAGGAGGCCCTTTCAATGCTCAAACTTACCAGATACGTGTGGATGATACAGCATGAAAGTCCATCAGCTTTATTGAGTGGATCATCAGATTGCAAGTGATTCAGAAAGCTACAAATATGACTCAGATTAGGATCAAGGGCAACAGTAGTGTGGCCAGATTTGCTGATTGGACTGGAAGAGCATCACCGTGACCTGAAAAAGCGGTGAGAGCACTGTGGCACCACCGATAGCCCATCAAAGGGATGAAAGGTCTAACTTAGTCAATTTGCCAGGACTGAGTGGAGGCCATGCACCATACGATGTGACCTCCCTCACTATGAAAAAATGGGTCAACTTTGTCAGGAGTCACAATTTCTGACATGCATTAGCAACTTCTGCCTCAGAGGCATAGAATCTTTTACTTTGTTTCCAGTCTCTAATAATGAATATATTGCCACGTCTGGTAGCATGATGGATCTGGGCAACTATGGTGGCAATTTGGAGTGGGCAGGCTTGATCAGCAGTTTGATTCTACTCAGTCTTGTTAAAGAATGGGATCTCAACATGGACATGAGTGACCCATACAGTTTGATTTGTAGCCATGATTTATTTCTGTAGTTCACAGCTCCAAAAAGAGGTATGTTTAATTTGTCAGTTTGTAGTTATCTGTAACAGCTAGACTATTGGCAACAAATCAGTAAAACTACAGCAAAGTTCATCAAAAGAAATAGTGGCTGTGAGAATGGCTTTGGATTCTGTCCCCCGAGTGGAGCGACTGCATCCACTCTTGATTCTGCATAGCTGAGGTTGAAGTTGAACGGCTGCAGCAGCCAGATGGAAAATATCAGGTTTTGGCCTACTAGAGCCACCAGTGGACCCTGCCCAGGCTTTTAGGAACCCTCTGGAGCCAGTGGCTTTCTTCACATGGAGGAATGGAGGATAAAGTTTCTCACAGAGGAGTAGCTGTCACTTATTCTTGCAAAGCCAAGATGCCTCTGAGTCCCACTGTGTTCTTAAACCTGCCGTTTACAATGCAAAGCTGATCGAGACCTTCCCATCTTGTTAGTTGAGTCCAAGTTGATATATATTCGAATGGAAATATCAGGCCAGAGCGTCACGAGGTCTTCTTGGGTCAGGAGTTCAGTTTTGAGAAGAGCTGAGAAGCAAGCTAATAGTTGCTTCTTAGAACGGGTGGTAACTGTGTTACAGAGGCTATAAGTCCAAACCCTAAAGGGCTTCCCTGAGTGGAAGTTGCCTTGCTTTGACAGAGGCTGTAATCAGCAAAGTCATTAGTCACAGAGACTTGCAACTCAAAAGGGTCATTAGGGGAGTGGAGTTCCAAATGTACAGAGTATGCCACAGCTTCCTGGACAGCTTCCAACGCAGCCTGCTGCTTTGGGACCCACTCAAACTTCGCTGATTTGTGGCTTAGCCAACATAAAGGACCAAGTAGAATGCCCGGGGGGTGGGGGGCACATACTGTCTTTAATCCTCAAGCAGTCCACTAAAGGGTTGGGCCCCATTTTGGTGGTAGGAGGCTGAAATAACATTTTTTCCTTGACTGCTGAGGGATTGACATTATGAATCTGCACATGTAATCACAAGAAACTTTACTTGGTGACTCACATAATGCCTTCTCCTTGTTCCAGTGGGAAACAGCCTTCCAAGTTTGCTTGCTGTACAAACATCCTTGAAAGACAGTCCAGAAGAAAGGGCAGGCAGTGCCTCTGCTCACAAGAAATGCAGAAATGTGAGAAACCAGTGGAGAATTGTCTCTGAGTACTGTAGACTAAAAAAGGGGGAATTTCATTTCATGTAAATTATACCTGATTTTTTTAAAAATCCGTTTAAGTTTTCATTCAAGAAATCAGGAGGATGGAGGATGGGAGTATGAGGTGATCTGGAAACTGTTTCTTCTCTCTCCCCAAGGGATTTCTTTTCTATGTGAGTTTTTTTTTTTTAATGTATAATTGAATTAGAAACAAAACAAAAACAAACAAAACTATGTATGTTTTTAAGTGAAAGGACCTAGTAGTAAACTAAGCAGTCAAATGTCATTAGCACTAAATTCATTAAATTGAGTTCGATCAGCTCTAGGTACCTTGAGAAATCTACTCAGATAAGTGAATACATGACCCTTGATATTATAATTACCAATTATTCTCAGAAAATGCAAAATGTACGATGATGTGTTTATTAATAGTCCACAGGATCTGATGTAATCAGGAAGAATTAAGTCTTGTAGAATTCCATGAGAAGAATGGAAGTCCCTGTAATTTATTACTCTGAAACTCAATATTTTTGTGATATAAACATAAATTATTCTAGATTAATCTATAGACAAGGGTTTCTGGGTCTTTGGACCATATTAATGGTTCTAAGCTCTGGCTGCATATGAGAATTACCTGGAGAGCTTTACAAATAATGATGCCAGACTTCACGCCTACAGATTCCAGTTTAATTGGTCTGGGGTGGGGCTCATGCCTTGGTGTTGTTTAAAAAGTTATTCCAGGCTTACAACCAGAGTTGAAAACCACTGGCCTATGCCATGGAATATGCTGCCGTGTAATTCTCTTTAGTTGCTTAGTCTGTGAGAAAAGTTCTAACACAGAGCTTGTAGCATTATCTAACTATATGAAAAATAAAAGTACACGAAGCAGTTTAAGAATTTCACGGCTTTGACTTTAAAATTCAAAATGAAAGGTGAGACTCAAATATGTCATTAATTTATTTCAGCAGTTTTTAATTTGGGGGGGGTGGAGGTGGAAAATCAGAACCATCTGGGTCATTTTTCCAAATTAAAATAGCCATGTTCCCACCAGGAAATTCTAATATTTGGAAAAGAATGTGGTGGGGAAGGGAGAGATGTATAATTTTTGAGAGTTCTCCATTTGATTCTGATCCCCACCATGGCCACCACCACTCCATCTTTTGTGGAAAACCCCTGGTTTCTCTGTTTTGCTTCTAACTTGTCAAAGAAGTTAGACATATGCTGCAATGGCCAGTGGCCAGCTTCAAGTCTCTACCTTCTTGTTATGTGATCAGATTAATAATTTGGGAAGTCTCAAAATATAAGTCTGACAAGAGGAACACCGTTGTTTGGGAAAGACATCACAAGTTAGAGTAATTTAGGCACAGAAATAGCCAAAAGATTTCCCACTCTAAAAAAAAAATAAACTTATTCTAGGAACAACTACAAACTTGTGCTTACCCTTGGGCAGGTGAAAATCATTCAATTAAAAGAAATGATTGGGCCGGCCTGGTGGCACAGTGGTTAAGTTCGTACAGTCCGCTTTGGCTTCCTGGGGTTCGCGGATTTGGAACCAGTCGTGGACCTCCACACTGCTCATCAAGCCACGCTGTGGTGACATCCCACATACAAAATAAAGGAAAATTGGCACAGATGTTAGCTCAGTGACAATCTTCCTCACCAAAAAAAAGAAAAACAAAAGAAAACAAAAGAAATCATATTAATAAATTCAAAGTATCATATTCTGGAACCCAAATTTCTCAATAGAGTTTTCTAACTAATCCAGATAAAGCCACAAAAAGAGTTCCATCACTTTGAAACTTTAAAAAAAAATCAATTTCAAAACTTCCTGGGGCTGGCCCCATGGCCAAATGGCTACGTTTGCGTGTTCCACTTCAGTGGCCCAGGGTTTCGCTGGTTTGGATCCTGGGCATGGACATGGCACTACTCATCAGGCCATACTGAGGCGGCGTCTGACACAGCACAACCAGAGGCACTCACAACTAGGATATACAACTATGTACTGGGGGTGCTTTGGAGAGAAAACGAAGAAGAAAAAAACAACTTCCTTTCTATGAATACACTATGTTTGTACCTTGCTCAGAGAGATAAGCAGGAGGTGAGCTCTGTACAGTGTCTTAACCCCTTGCTACTCAAAGTATGGTCCACGGACCAGCAGCATCGTATCACCTTGGGACTTGTTAGAAATGCAAAATCTCAGGCTCCACCCCAGGCCAACTGAATCAGAATCCGCATTTTCACAATCCATCCATGAGAGAGATGCACATTAAAACTTAAGAAGCACTGCTCTGGCCCATTGTTTTGAAGATTGTCATCTAAACGGCTATCCAGAAATGTGCTGTAGTGCCTAGAATGTCTGTAAAACAAACAGAACAAAAAATAATCCATTTAACAGAATTCTTTAAAAAATACAAAAATAAGAGCTTTAAAAATCTCTTTAGTTCTTTCCTTAAGTCCTTGAGCAAGATCCTTACAATACAACATGGTGGGATTTTCATCCTTCCCTTTGAGTCCAGTCAATACACAATAGAGCTGCAGTGAGCTCGCTGGTGCTGTTGGTAGTGGTGGTATTATGTGTTTTGTTGCTATCCTTTTTATCTCAATTTTCCATTTCTATTTCAGAAAGTGAACACAACAGGCTGCAATTTGCTAACAAGCAGAAGCACAAACTGCTCTTGGGGGAAAAAAAGAACAAAACACAACCATTGCCTCCACCTGTTCTTTTTATTTCAAATCAATGCTGTATAATGCTATTTGTCCAGGTATCAAATATCAAGGGGGAAGGAGTGAGGAAAAAACTCCAAACTTAAGTTGCATCACCTTAAATATATAAATGACATTTTATTCTCCAGAGTGGTAATTAAAATCAAGCTAATTTCAAAAAGCAGTCCCAATTTAAACTGTAAAAGTAATGATAACACGACAATGGTAATAGTAGCAAGAACATTCAAAAGTTTTATTCCTTCCTACTGGCACATCTGAACAATTCATCTTATGAGCCTTCCCACTTTTATTAGCATCTTCTGTATTCCCTTCAGTTTGCACTCTGAACTCCAGGTGAGAATACTTTCATATCATTTTTCTCACCCAGTTAAGTGATGAATATCATTGTGAGGGGAATACTCTAGACTTTGGGTGAAGATCTGCACAGTAAGTATTTTGAACTGCAGACCATTATGTCATGGACCTAACATTTTCACAAGCAGGCAGCCAGAAGGATTTTTTTTTCTCTTTACATAATGCATAAAACACAGAACTTTAAATTTTCCAATTTATATAATTGGGGTCTGGATGAATAATTATGTCACTAATAAACACCATACCTGAGAGTAACACATAGAAAATGCATTTAGTAAAACCTATGGAAAGCTGTGCCAATACGTGTACCATGTATGATATAAAGGGCTAAGCCCTAATAAAGACCATGCCTTATAAAGAATGCAGCGTGGATTGGCCCGATGTACATAGAAACAGGTCTGTACTCTCAAAGTGACACCTTGTGCCAAAACTCATAATATGAGAGGTTGGCTCAATGCCATTATAGTAGATTTTACCTATGGCCATTGTATTTCTGCAATGGCTCTAAGCCAATCTCCTAATCTACATAAATAAATGATAGAAAAATGCAAGCTATGAAAAGAGAAATTAGAATAACATATTTAATCAAATCACTACGTTGTTTGCTTGTTTTTTTCCTCCTATGATCACCTCGCTTTTTCTTGTTTCGGAGGAGGTCCTTTGCACTATAGGTTCAGAAGAGAAAAACCAGCCTGACTTTCATTAGGCTTTAATTTAATGATTCTATTTTCCTAAGCCTGTTCCAATCTGATTATGATTTCACGCCTGTGTCAACGGTAGGAGAAATGGAAGTTTATGAAATGCTACTTTCTTGGGAAATGGTAGGAAGCTGGTATGATTGCTATCATTGCAAAAGGAAATTTAAATAGAATTGGGATCTAGAAAGTTATTGGTCTGAAGTTTATGGCATAAGTCAAAATTAGACTATTCAAAAAAGATTGGCGCTAAATTATAGATATAAAGTTTAGGCTACAATTAAAAAAAAGGAGAGGACAAAAGGAAATAATTCTAATAGTGGCTAACATAACCTGTAACACCTATTATTTATTGATCAAATGAATGAATAAATGAATAAGAATTGTAGTATTCCATCATTTTGCATTGGATTAAAGAGAACCAGTTAGACATCCTAAAAATATGTGTTAATTTGTAACTTATATTCCAATTGTGCTGACTAATATAAATTACAATCTGATGAAAATATCTTAGTTTTATCATATGCTATTTTTTGGTGACTTTTGACACTGTGGGCCATAGGCTTCTTCCAATGTTCTCCTTTTTTAGAATCCATACATTCGTGGTTTCCTAATTTTTTACTTTACTGGCCATTCTTCTATTTTGTCACTAAATGGTGGAGGCCCTCTGAAAAAATGCCAAATTTATATCTTCAGCTCATAGCTCTCTTCTGAGCTTGAGTCTTATAGAACCAAAAGCTTAACTGTCTTATCACCTTGGAGTCTCACTGGCTCACAGATATTAAAATTCACATATTTAGGAGGACAATAGAAAATTAATCTCCCTGTCTTTTCTATCTCACAAAGTGAGATACACTCAATTCTTCCACTTAAATCCTAGGTGGTATGCTTGATTTCTTCTTTGCTTTACCCCTCTCCCCAGTATATAATCCATCAACAATTGCTATTATTTATAGATTCATAATATATTTTAAATCTATGCATGTTGCTCAGTCTCTACCTTCAATCCTAAACCCTCATCATCTTGCTTCTGGGTAACTACAAAAATCTCTCTATGTCCATATGTCCACTCTTTTCCACTTCCAATCAATTCTCTCCGTAACACCCAGAGTGGTTATCATTTTCACTAACTTATCGCAATTCCATGGCTTCCCATTGAATTCAGGAAAAATAAACTCAACTCCTGTTCCTCCAAGGCCTTGAACATACTGCCTGCTGCTTACCTCTCCAGCCTCATCTCATGTCATTCTCCCTCTTGTTCCCCGAGCCCTAGCTACTCTGCCTCTTTTCATGTTGCATGTGCCCAAATATCTCCTTTTACAGGATCTTTCATTTGTGTTTCTCTTTGCCTGTGATGTTTCTCTCTCTACTCTTGCTTTGGCATGGCTGGCTCGTTCCCGATGCTTCAGGTTCCAAATTGCCTCCTTGCCTTCTCTGGCCACTCTGTCTATAATACAACCGCAGCTTTTCAACCATCGTGGTTCCTCTCTGCCGCACTTCCTGCTGATTTGCTTCACAATATTTATCACAATCCAGAAGTATCTCCCCCCTTTCTTCTTTTTTTCCCTCCTTCCCTCCCTCTCTTCCTTTCTTTCTTCCTTCCTTCTTTCTTCCTTCTTTTTCCCACCTAAATGTAAGCTCCATGAAGATAAGAAGCTTGTCTGTCTTGTCTGCTGTCTTATGCTTTACAGATCGCAAATGTTCAATAAATGTTTCATAAATAAATGAGGCTGTGAAAGAGTACTTCTCAGTAGTACTTTATTTAAATTTTATAATCAAATAACAATTTTTTCTTAATATCTCTAAAGGTAACAGAGCTAACAGCTTTCTTTTTCCTATTGTACCATGTCTAAAAATCTTATATTGTGTGAACTTAAAAGCACCTACTTTCTTTCTTTTGGATAAATGGTGATGCTACCAGTTGGGAATGAGTAGTTTAATGATATGGTTCATATTGTTTAAATATACAAGTGCTTAAATAAAAAGCTACCTGATATCCCCCTCATTGTTGGGTTCAGGTTGACTATACTTCAAAGACCAATTGTATAGCCACAAATTATGGCATTGCAACTACTATTATTTTCCATTTGTTGAATTCATGTTGTGAGGTTAGCTCTGCAGAGGACTATGCCGAAAAACAGAACTTGCTACAAAAGGCTATGGATGATTCAAGGCTTTCGTTTCTACCCCTCCCATGTCTTCATTTTTTCTTCATTTCCTTTCCTTTCCTTCACATCCTTGTAAGGGTATGATATTCTCAGCATTTTCAGTGCGCTCTTTGGCAGATGTGAGTATGCATATGCTAATTCAACACACTTCCTTCCTACTCATTCTTAAATTCACAACATCCTCAGTGTTTTCTAAACAAAAACACTCACACTATCTATATCAAAAATACTGATATTTACATATATACATATATACTTGGCAAACTTAGCTGCAGGGAGCTGCATTTTTTTCCTGAAAAGTTTTAAATTTCCTCTAAAATTGCTGAAGATCTGAGCTTTGGTTATATCAGATTTTTCATCCTCAATGTGTGGATGTTAGGAAAGGAAAGGATTTATATCTGTTTAAGAAACAAAAAATATGTGTTTTTACATAGTTATTTAAAACTGTGTCTTCATGTGGAGAATAGTTTATGTGATAAACAGCAAATCCAAGCAAATGAATAAAACAATATGAAGCTGTGCCCTGAAAAACCATGCTTGAAACACTTCTCCTAAAAATTGCCCATTTTTCAGAAGGCACTATTATCATTTCACATTCCATGCCCTTAATTTGCATATTTGTTTATTCATATACTTATTAATTCAACATTTATTGAGCACCCATTTTGGGTAATAAATGATACAACTTGTACAAAGACTCAGAAATTCTCCTCCAGGAGCTTACATATAGTTTAGGTGAGTAGATGATGGACATACTTGACCATAATTCAAAATAAAACAATGAAGGTCATTAAGAGGTATAGAAATAAAATGATTTTAATTGCATTTTAAAGAATGAATAAGATCTGATGGATATTTGACTTTGAGAGAGAGAAGAAACAGCATGAGCAAAGTCAGAGATAAAAAAGCAAGATAAATTGTACTCAGACATAAGCAGAATAGTTTGCCTGGAAATAAAATGCAGAAGAGAGTAATAAGGGTAAGATAAGAATAAAACTAAATATTGAGGCCAACTTAAGAAGGAACATGCGTAACAGGCTAACATGTAGACTTTATTCTATAGGAAACAAAGAACCATTGATAATGTTTAGGTAGGGGAAATTCTTGATTACCTGTGTTTTTATAGGTGGATTATGGGGAAGTAATTTGGAGACAAAGAGATCAAATAAGTAACAAAGTATAACAGACAACTGAGATGGTAATTAGGAAGTCAACTGTTAAATCAATAAAAGAAAATAGATGTGATAAATATTACAGATGCAGAATGGATTTGGAAATGAATTTAGACATGTATGTGAAGGAAATCGAGATTCTGAACTTAGATGCATATGGTGATGTGTTCCTATAAATGATATTTGACAAGTGTAAGGAGATACAAGTATGAGAGTAAAGATAATAAAATCATTCAAGGCATGCTATATACGTAAATACATCCAGTTGACAGATGGTAATGTTGGATTCAAACTGAGATGGTAATTGGGGAGTAGGGGGCTAGAAAAAGAATTCTGTTAGTTCCTCTGAGCTCACTATAGTGTCAGGAAGTGCCTGCTAGTCATTTAACTTCCACAGAGCTTCTTGGTGTTCATGGGTTAGTAGAGGTTATTTGGCCCAATTACCCATGAAGTATTAAAGTGTCATTCTTCTTTTATATATATCACAATTATTGTAAGAAACTCATGAGGTGAGTACTAATATTATCACCATTTTACAATTGAGGAAATCAAGTAATAGAGTAATTACATAACTTCCTCAGGATCACACAGCTAGTGAAAGGCAGATCCAGAATTCCCAATGAAGATCTTCAGCTTACAGTTACATCCCATCACAAATCGGGAGTCTCCCCTAACCAAGTTCATCTGGAGTCAACCACAACCTGCAATTAGTCTCATGGCTCTAAACTTGTTAGTAGGTGCACGGAGTGTGGGTCACTTGGTTTTCACATGTCTGCTGAGCTTTAGACTTCACCATTAACACTCTGTTTACTTTACTAGGTGAGGCTCAATTTACCTTGCTGGCCTTGGGCCCTGCCCCATTCTCTTGGTTGGAATCTCACTTATCCTGGCATAAATTTTTCTGGATCTGCATAACTCCAGTCAGTAGCTTGGCTTGGGCTCCAGTAGTAGCTTGGGCTTTCCTTCAACCTAGTTTAATGGGGTTAGAAGCATAGTTCTATAACTCATCTCACTTTACCTAGTGATTCTTTACCTCCCTCACCAGAGACAATCCTATTAACAGCAGACAGCTGACTAAAATAGAGCTGTGTTGCCAACTCCTCCCTGGAGGCTAGACCTGAACTCTTACTAGCTTTATTCTCGCTCATTCATCACTTCTCTAGGCCTGCTGATGAGTACAGTTCATCCTGCATTACACTAGGCATGACATAATAAACTTAAGGCAATACCGTCAGGAGGGTGTTCAATGGTCTTATCTAAGAAATGCCATCATGGGTGTGTTTCTGCCCAATAAGGGCAATATTTTTTAGCTCAGGTATCAAATAATAATTATATTGTTCCTCTCAAAGAAGCATTCTTATTAGAGTCTTGCCATTGCCACAGCATAAAACAGAATGCAAAGATAGATGACTGACAGACCATGGAACACCTTGAGAAGATTATGTAGCTTAGTAGAAAAGCAACGGGCTTTGAAACTTGTTTTATGACCCTATGCAAGCAAAATTTTCCTGTCAGTTTACTTAAATGTGAAGTGAAAATAACAACTATTTTGTATGGTTTTGGTGAGACTTAAATGAGATAATTCTTATAAAATAGTTCCTAGAGCTTTGTGGAGTCTAAATAAATGGCAGCCATGATCATCACCATCATCACTTTTATTATTAAGCAGAAGTTCAGTCCATGAAAAGAGGAGCTATTTCTCAGTGATAAGAACTAGCATCTGGCAATTTCAAGACCATTTGGAAAGGAAGTAACCTTCAATATAGAGGATAATCGTTAAATCTAGAGTCCACTTTGAGCAAGGCTAAATGGAGAGATGCAGAATTTTCTGCAAAGAGGAAAAAAGGGAAAACAAGAAAGAAAAAAGTGACATAGTGGCATAGAAACTTATAGAAAGGAAATAACGTGTGACTCAGTGAAAAATTCCTATAGAACTTGAATAATGAAAGGCTGAGATAAATCTGGCTTGTATCAACAAACAAACTAATAAAAAACATCTGCAAACTGCTTAGTGAAGAGAATTGGGACTAAATAGCAGAACCTCACTGCACCATGTTCTCCTTGATGTGATTAAGCTTTGGATACTTTTTCCATTTGGCTATATGCATTTTTCATTTTCTAGTGTGGATTGCCTTCTAAAATTGTCATGATTGTCTTCATGAAGTGCATAGGTTCTTACATTGTCAGGGAAGACCTAATGTGCTCATTTTCAAGATTTTCATGCTCTGACTGAACAACCTACATGGCTGTATCCTTGTAGAGTGGGCATGCTATTTATTGTTAATCAAGTGAGCCCATCAGAAGACCCCCAGCCTGTATCTGTAACACTGAGTCACCTAGTTGCTGCTTTAAAAAACAGTGATAAGACCGTTTTTAACTTGTGGAAAGTGTATCAGTAAGTACAGGGTAGGTTAGGCTATGGTAACAAACAACCCCAAAACTGGACTGGTTGATAACAACAAAAGTGGTTTCATTTCTTGCCCACATTACATGCGAGTTGAGAAGCGGCTGTAGCTCTGCTCCATGCTGTTTTCTCTCCAGGATCCTGGCTAATATGGCCTACCATCATAATAGGAGAAGGAAAAGAGGTTTCAGTTAACCGTGCATTGGTTCTTACCTCTTCTCAGATTCTAACATTTCATCAGCCAAAGTAAGTCATGAGGCCTCGCCTGACATCAGTGGGAATGGGATGTGTAAGACTTCCAAAGGGAGGGACAGCAAACATTTTTTAACAATAATACAATCTATCACAGGAAGTCATGATAGCTTTTGTCCCATTGAAGTGTATATTTTTAATTCTTCCTTCTAGTACAGTCTCCAACTTTCTCATGTTCCTATAAACATTTTAATATCTTTTTTCTTTTAGGTATCCATCTGACAACCACAAACTAAAGTAAACGTTATTTTTCACTTTTCATATTAAATGATGTTATTTGTATCACTGTTACTTTCCTTTTTAGGGAGCCTAGACGCACAGCAGTTGAAGAATAATGTCTAATACAGGTTTTCTGTGCATCACAAATCATGTGTGGACCATTTATGGGTCAGATTTTCATTCTATGTAAAAATCTGATAATTTTACAACATATCTTTAGAAAGGTAACTGTCATGACTCAGTAGAAGACAGTGTTAATTTCAATAAAGTGAAGAACAGATGGCATTTCTGAGCCTTATTTTTAATAAAGTCACTTACTTAATAAAAAACACACACACAAGAAATTTAACCATGACATTTGATGTTAAAACTCAGTAACAAAAGATGGCCACTTATGGGAACTTAAATATTTTCCTGTGTAACCGGACACTTGGATTAAGGCAGGTCTAACTCCTTGACATGTCTCCTTGGTCTTATGTGGAAACATCTTATTCTGTGATAGACATTCACAGAGGGAATACCAGGAATTTCGAAGAAGTAAAATATAGGAAACTACATCGCTAAAGAACAACATTAAAATGAAGTTCCCTCTAAGTCTTCCAGCTCCATAGCATATATTTGTTGTTTAGAGTGAGGTCTAGGCACAGAGTGCCTTGTACTGCAGAGGGAAAATCATATTGGAGTAAGGAATTTGTGGGCCCATATCGAACACTCCTCCTATTTTCCTTCTTACTGATGCCAAATAACTGAGTCTTGCTCATCCGTATGAAGAGTCTAAACTCAGTGAAGGTTGATTACAGGCCAGTTGCATTACACCAGACACACACACATAGCTCTGTTAAGAAAGGTAGCATAGAGCACTGCTCTGCCAACTGTCCCCACATGCCAAATCTGGTCCCCCACCGGTTTTTGTGTGGTTACCAAACTAAGAATGGTTGTTATATTTCTAAAGAGTTGAAAAAATTAAAAGAAAAAACTTACGAAATGTGAAAATTGTATGAAATTCAAATTTTAGTGTCCATAAATAAAGTTTTATTACCACTGCCATGCTTGTTTCTTCCAGCATTCTTTACGGCTGCTTTGACAGAGGGTGTGTGGTTCACAAAACCTAAAATATTTGCTATGTGGGATCTTTATACAAAAAAGGTTGCTGACCTCTGACTTACATTCATTCTTAAATTAAAATTGCTAAGAAGCATGCTCTGATAATCACAGGTATAAACCCTGTAACAGATGAAGTTTTTCGGTAAATGAATGCTGCTTTCACTGTGTGAGTGTGAGTATGTGTGTGTATATTAGAC
Source organism: Equus quagga (assembly GCF_021613505.1). Classification (NCBI taxonomy): domain Eukaryota; kingdom Metazoa; phylum Chordata; class Mammalia; order Perissodactyla; family Equidae; genus Equus; species Equus quagga. Next base: position 19,193,027 of record NC_060284.1, on the reverse strand, counting down.
AGCAGATATAATATGGACCGAGAAGATCTTTTATCTGGTTGACTCCTCCCTGGTACAGACCAGACAGCATAGCTTCTTTGCCAGTAGAATATGCAAACTTTCCTTTTTTAGCTTGCATTGCTATAGTTTTTGACCTGAAAGTGGCCCCCAGACTAAGGTTGATTCTGAGGCTTTAAGGTTTTCATTATCAATGCAGTTCCCTAATTTCACTTTCCGAACCCTATTTCATTTGCAGAATATAAAGACCTTGGAGTATTCCTTTTCAGTTTTCCAAAAGACCTCATAATTTCAATATTCTGCTACTTTTAAAACTAATTTGGGAAGATTCTTTGTTTCAAAAATTTGGAAACGCGTATTCTCTAATATTTCACTTTAAAAATATAATGCTATATAATCATTTACAGATAGTTTACTTTCCATTTATATTTGACAAAATATGAAAAAATGTCAACAATCTAATACTTTTTTTTTTTAAGATTTTATTTCTTTCCTTTTTCTCCCCAAAGCCCCCCAGTACATAGTTGTATATTCTTCGTTGTGGGTCCTTCTAGTTGTGGCATGTGGGACGCTGCCTCAGCGTGGTCTGACAAGCAGTGCCATGTCCGCGCCCAGGATTCGAACCAACGAAACACTGGGCCGCCTGCAGCGGAGCGCGCGAACTTAACCACTCGGCCACGGGGCCAGCCCCTAATACTTTTCTTTTTAAATCAAGTAGTTGACTAGCTGTGCCCTCTACTACTAAATGGGAAATGTTACTTAAGTTCATGGTTAAGTTAGAAATTTGGGAGAATGAACAATTTAAGTGTTTCTTTTCTTCTATTGAAAGAAGACTCCTTGCTGTACCATTTATTTTGGAAAATTTCTCATTATTTCCTGAAATTCAGCAATTTTAGTCATCATTACCTTCATACTGACAGTTACTACATGGCTTTTCTATTGTCATTTTCCTAATAAATTCTCATGTTTTTTAGCAGCGTCTTTCTACCATGCGCATCAAAATGACATAGTTTGGTGAAGTTTCATAGTTCCTTATTGAATCTGCTATAATGAAACTTCGGGTCCTGTAAAACTAAATAAAGTTAGCATAATATAAAAGAAGAGAGGTTAAAATAAGCTAGTAAAATAGATAAATATTTTCTAGTTTGCCTGCATTCCAGCATGCTATAGGATTTCAGAGGAAGATGTCGTAACATAATTATGGATGTATATCTTGCTTTGGACAATATATATACATTTGAAAGTTTTCCTGTAATATGTGTGACATAGGATGTATAGATATGCATTTGGTCTCTGGCCCTGGATCCTGACACAGAGCTACTAAATCCCTCGGAACTTCCTGGGTGATAGGAGCATCTTTGGCTCTAATGAGGAAACTCTTGGTGGGCTCCTGGGTAACTTTAGGATGGGGGCTGCTCACCAGAAAGACCAAGCCATGATTAGAAGCTTGGAACTTTCAGCCCCACTCCCATACTCTGGGGAGGGTAGAGGGGCTGGAGATTGACTTACTAATCAAACATACGTACATGATCAAGCCTCCATGAAAATCTGTGGGGTTCAGAGAGATTGCAGTTTGATTAACTCATGTGATGCTGGGAGGGTAGCCTGCCTGGAGGGGGCATGGAAGCTCTGAACCCCTTCCCCATACCTTGCACTATGTACTTCAACTGGTTGTTCGTCTTTGTCCTTCATAACATCCTTTATAATAAACCAGTAAATGTTTCCCTGGGATATGTGAGTCTTTCTAGCAATTTATCAGACTTGAGGAGGAGGTTGTGGGAACCTCTGATTTATAGCTGGTTGGTCAGAAATATAGGTGAAAACCTGAGACTTAGATTGGCTTCTGAAGAGGGGGGCAGTTTTGTGGGACTGAACCCTCAACCTGAGGGGTCTGCACTACCTCCAGGCAGTTGGTGTCAGAATTGAATTAAGTTGTAGGACCCCCCCCCCTTGGTGTCCACCAAGGGTAGGAGAATTACTTGGTGTTCAAAACCCCACATATTTGATGTCAGATGTGTTCTGAAAGTAGAAGAAATAAGAGTTTATTTTTAGTCATAATATAATTACAGATGTATATTATTCTTTGGACACTATATGCACATCTGAAAAATTTCATCTCGTATGAAATTGCACTTATATACCAGCCTGTGGTCATGTGCTTCATATGCATTATCACACTTGATCCGCACAACACGGTGTGAATTATGCATGTCACAGGTAATATTCTCCAGAAGAAAATGCCGAGAGAGATTTTAGATGTGAGATATTTATTAAGGATCAACATTTGTGAAAGAAAGCGGAGGAACGGTCAGAGGAGAAGTCAAATAGTGATGCAGACTTGAAAATATCTCAGCCAACCACATCAGGATATTTGGAGCCAGTATTGCCTTTCAAAATTGCCCTTTATTGGGTAAAAATGGCCAGGCCTCTTTAATCCCACCTTGCTCAGCCGTGGGAAGCTGGCTTCCCTGAGCACCCTGAGAAGGGCGTGACTTCCGGCGTGGTGGTTCTTTGCCCCTGAAGCTGACTCTGAAGTGGCTGACAGCTGAAGTCTCTCTGGTAACTACGCTTTCCATTTTGGGGGGAGCTGGGTGGCACACCTTTATGTCTACCATGAAGAACTAATATTACTCTCATGTTAAGTTGTGATTTGAAAAACTCTCAGACAGGTGACAGCTAAAAAATGGCAAAGAACTCAAATCTACATCTAAGTTCAAAGCTCATTGTCTTAACCACACTGCTTTACCAAAAGCTGACAAATATATGATGAGTTATGATTCATTCATTCGACCAATCAATATTCATACATAATATGTTGTGTTAGTTTCTAGATGCATAAATAAAGAAAAATAATTCTCTTAAAGAAATATCTCCCTGGATGGTGAGGGATATCATCCATAACCAAAAACACTGAGAATAATACCTGAACACTCCATCACGACTTACAAGATCTGGGTCCTACCTGTTTACTTCTCGAACCTCGCTTTGTTCCACTGTACTCCTACTCCCACACAAGCCATTCACTATGCTGTAGCCAAATTACCCTTGTATCCGGCCCTTAAACTCCTCAAGTTCTCTCTGTAGAGATTTTGGAAGTTTAGTCCCTCTGCCTAAAATTTCTTCTGCCATTTTTTTTAAACTTTTCATTTTAGAATAATTTTCTATTCACAGAAAACTTGTGAAAATAGTACAGAGAGTTCCCATATCGCGCTCCTATTGGTAACATCTTACGTTAGCCTGGTACATTTGTTACAATTAACAAACCAATATCGATACATTATTATTAACTAAAGTCTATACTTTAATCAGAGGTCCTTAGCAATTCCCTAAAATGACCTTTCCCTCGTCACATTTATTAGTCATGTCTCCTTAGCCTCCTCTTGGCTGTAACAGTTTCCAAAAGTTTTCTTATTTTTAATACTTTAATACTTTTAAGGATTACTGGTCAGGAACTTTCTAGGATGTCCCTCAGGGTCTCTCTCGTGATTAGGTTGAGGTTAATGTTTGTGGGAGAAAAACTATAGAGACAATATGCCAATCCCATCACATCATATCAAGGGTACATACTATCAACATGATGTCCCTGTTGATGTTTACCTTGATCACCTGACTGAGGACTTGCTCCTCAGGAGTCTCCACTGAGAAGGGAGTTTTCCCCTCCTCTCCATACTTAACTGTTGGGGAGGCTGTCACTATGCCAACCCACACTTAAGGAGTGAGCACTTACGCTCCACCTTCTTAGGGTTGAGTACCTCCATAAATTTCATGGAATTTTTCTACATGGGAGATTTGTCTATTAGCCTTTATTTCTTTATTTATATCCATACACACTCACAAATACTAATTTTACATTTTGCATTATAATCCAGTGCTACTTCACGTATTTTGTTGCTGAACTTGTTCTAACTTTGGGCATTTGGAGCTCTTGTGGTTGGCTCCTGTGTCTGACAATCTCCAAGCGTTAGTGTTTTTGTTTTTTTGTTGAGCTGTGCCTTACCTTTTGACACTACAAGATGCTCTAGGCTTATCTGTGTCTTACCTGCCCCAGTCCTAGTCTTAGGCATTTTTCCAGAGAGCCTTGGTTTCTTTTAATAGAAAATGGCATTTTTGAAAAAGATCAGCATGCTGGATGTGCTCATTGCTACCGAGAGCCATTACTTCTAGTCCCTCAGTATATGTATATATACACACACACATATATATTACAAAATATTTACATTTTATATTTCTATATGTAACCATCCATATCTATGTTATGCTAAACATGAGTTTACACTGACGTCTCTAACTCTAATCTATTACCACATGGATCATTCTAGCCTCTTCCTCTTGCTTATCTGTAGCTTCCCAATCCAACAGTGAGAATCTTGTCCCCATCATCCTCTATTGATTACTTACTTGTTCAGTTCTCATATATGTATAGGGGAAGGGGCGCAACTTGATCAACCAGAGTACTGGGCTTACGCTTTCTGATATTAATTTCTAGCTTAATTCCATTGTGGTCCAAGAACATATTTGAATGATTTCTATTCTTTTAAATTTGTTGAGGTATGTTTTGCAACTCAGAATATGGTTTATTTTGGTGAATGTTTCACTGGACTTGAGAGGAATGTTGTTGTATTGAGTGTTCTACAAATGTCGATTAGATCAAGTTGATTAATTTTGCCATTCAGATGAATTCCATCCCCTCTGGTTTTCTGCCTGCTTGATCTATCATACTGAAAGGGGGGTGTTGCAATATCCAACTATAACTGTGAATTTGTCTGTTTCCCTTTTCTTTCCTAAGTAATTTTATTGGGGTTATAATGATTTATGACATTGTGCAATTTTGTGTACATTATTGTTTATCAGTTTCTGAATACACTTCATCATGCTCACCCCCAGTAGTCTAATTTTTATCCACTGCCATACATATGTTCACCTTTATCCCTTTCTCCCACCTCCAAACTCCCTTCCTATCTGGTAACCACAAATCTGTTCCCTTTATGCATGTGTTTGTTATCTTCCACATATGAGTGAAATCATGCAGTATTTGTCGTTCTCTTTCTGGCTTATTTCGCTTAACATCCTACCCTCAAGGTCCATCCGTGTTGTCTTTTTTATGGCTGAGTAATATTCCATTGTGTATATATACTGTATCTTGTTTATATCCACTCATCTGTAGAAGGGCACTTGGGTTGCTTCCACATCTTGGCTATTGTCTATAATGCTGCAATGAATATAGTAGTGCATAAATCTCTTTGGATCATTGATTTCAAGTTCTTTGGAGAAATATCCAGTAGTGAGATAGCTGGATGGTATGATATTTCCATTTTTAACTTTTTGGGAAATCTCGATAGTGGCTGCACCAGTTGCATTCCCACCAGCAGTGTATGAGTGTTCCCTTTTCTCTACATCCTCTCCAACATTTTTTGCTTGTTGTTTTGCTACTTATAGCCATTCTGACCAGTTTAAGGGGATATCTCATTGTAGTTTTGATTGGCATTTCCCTAATAATTAGTGATGTTGAGCTTCGTTTCATGTGTCTGTTGGCCATCTGTATATCTTCCTTGGAAAAATGTCTGTTCATATCCTCTGCCCATTTTTTGATCAGGTTATTTTTCTTGTTGCTGTTGAGTTGTATGAGCTCTTTATATATTTTGGAGATCAACCCCTTGTCTGATAAATGATTTGCAAATATTTTCTCCCAGCTGGTGGGCTGTCTTTCCATTTTGTTCATGGTTTCCTTTGTGTTGCAGAAGCATTTTAGTCTGATGTAGTCCCATTTGTTAACTTTTCCTTGTGTTTTCCTTGCCTGAGAGACATGATTATTTGAAAAGATGTTGCTAAGACAATGTGAGAGTGTATTGCCTATATTTTCTTCTAACAGTTTTATGGTTTCAGGTCTTACATACAAATCTTTAATCCATTTAGAGTTAATTTTTGTGTATGGTACTTTCATTCTTTTTCATGTGACTGTCCAGTTTGCCCAACACCATTTATTGAAGAGACCATCTTTTCTCCATTGTATGTTCTTGACTCCTTTGTCAAAGATTGACTGTCCATAGATGTGTGGTTTTATTTCTGGGCTTTCCTTTCAGATCCACTGATCTGTTTGTCTATTTTCGTGCCAGTACCATGCTGTTTTGATTACTATAGCTTTGTAGTATGTTTTGAAGTTAGAGATTGTGATGCCTCCAGCTTTGTACATTTTTTTCAGGATTGCTTTGGCTATTTGGGGTCTTTTGTTATTCCATATAAATTATAGGATTCTTTGTTCTATTTTGGTGAAGAATGTCATTGGGATTCTTATTGGGATTATACTGAATCTGTAGTTTGCTTTAGATAGTTTGGACATTTTAACTATGTTTATTCTTCCAACCCATGAACATGGAATATCTTTCCATTTCTTTATGTCTTCTTCAATTTCTTTCAATAGTGTCTTATAGTTTTCAGTATATAGGGCTTTCACCTTTTTGGTTAATTGTATTCCTAGGTATTTTATTCTTTTTGTTATGATTGTAAATGGGGTTGTATTCTTGATTTCTTGTCCTGCTAGTTCATTGTTAGTGTATAGGAATGCAACTCATTTTTTTAAATTGATTTTGTACCCTGAAACTTTGCTGTAGTTGTTGATTATTTCTAATAGTTTTCTGGTAGATTCTTTAGGGTTTTCTCTATATAGAATCATGTCATCTGCAAATAGCAAAAGTTTCACTTCTTCCTTTCCAATTTGCATTCATTTTATTTCTTTTTCTTGCCTAATTGCTTTGGCCAATACCTGCAGTAAAATGTTGAATGGGAGAGGCAAGAGTGGGCACCCTTGTCTTGGTCCTGTTCTAAGATGGATGGCTTTCAGTTTTTCACCATTAAGTATGATCTTGCCTGTTGGTTTGTCATATATGGCCTTTATTATGTTGAGGTACTTTCCTTCTACACCCATTTTGTTGACAGTTTTTATTATAAATGGATGTTGGATCTTGTCAGATGCTTTCTCTGCATCCATTGAGATGATCATGTGGTTTTTGTTCCTCATTTTGTTAATGTGGTGTATCACATTGATTGATTTGCAGATGTTGAAGCATCCTTGCATCTCTGGAATAAATCCCACTTGATTGTGGTGTATGATCCTTTTAACGTATTGCTGTATTTGGTTTGCCGATATTTTGTTGAGGATTTTTGCATCTAAGTTCATCAGCTATATTGGCCTGTAGTTTTTCTTCTTTGAGTTGTCCTTGTCCGGTTTTGGTATCAGGGTAACGTTGGCCTTATAGAATCTGTTAGGAAGTATTCCATCTTCTTCAATTTTTCGGAATAGTTTGAGAAGGATAGGTATTACATTTTCTTTGAATGTGTGGTAGAATTCTCCAGACAAGCCATCTGGTCCTGGACTTTTGTTTTTTGGAAGGTTTTTGGTTACTGTTTCAATCTCTGTACTTGTGATTGGTCTATTCAGATTCTCTATTTCTTCTTGATTCTGTTTCGGGAGACTGTATGAGTCTAGGAATTCATCCATTTCTTCTAGGTTATCGAATTTGTGAGCATACAGTTTTTCGTAGTATTCTCTTATAATCCTTTTGTATTTCTGCAGTATCTGTTGTAATTTCTCCATGTTCATTTCTAATTATATTTATTTGAGCCTTCTCTCTTTTTTCTTGGTGAGTCTGGCTAAGAGTTTCTCAATTTTATCTTCTTAAAGAACCAGCTCTTAGTTTCATTAATCCTTTCTACTGTTTTTAGTCTCTATTTCATTTATTCCTGCCCTGATTTTTATTATTTCCCTCCTTCTGCTGACTTTGGGCTTTTTTCTTCTTTTTCTGGCTCTGTTAGGTGCATTTTAAGATTACTTATTTGAGATTTTTCTTTCTTATTGAGTTGGGCTTGTACTGCTATGAATTCCCTCTTATGACTGCCTTTGCTGCATCTCATAAGAATTGGCATGTTATAGCTCTATCAGTTTTGCTTCGTGTTTTATAGTACTCAGTTGTTAGGTACATACACAAGTGGGAACATTATGTCTTCTTGTAGCATTGACTACTTTAAGGTTATGTAATGCCCCACTTTATCCCTGACATTTTTTTCTTGTTCTGAATTCTGCTTTGTCTAAAATGAATAGAGCTACCACAGCTTCCTTCAGATTAGTATTAGTAATGTATATATTTCTCATCCTTTACTTTTAACCTATCTGAATTTTTATATTTAAACTGGGTTTATAGTAGCCAACATAAAATTTGGTTTTGTTTTTACCTACTCTGACAATCTATGTCTTTTAATTGGTGTATTTAGACCATTAACATCTAACATGATTACATATAGATGAATTAATATCTTCCATGTTTGTAACTGTTTTCTATTTGTTGCATTTGTTCTTGTTGCTTTTTTCCCTTATCCTTCTGCTTTCTTTGCTTTTAATTTTACATTTATAAGATTCTATGTTATCTCTTCTTTTAGGACATCAATTATATTTATTTTTAAAATTTGAATGGTTGTCCTACAGTTTCCAATATAACTTTTAACTAATTTAAATCTACCTATAAATAACACTATACCAATTCACGTGTAGTGCAGGTATCTTATAATAGAGCATTCTGAATTCTCCCTTCCCATCCCTTATGACATCATGTCCTTCATTTCTCTTAGCCATATTCTGTAATCACCCAACATACTGTTACTACTGTTAATATAAACAGTTATCTTTTAGATATGTTAAGAATTAAGAAAAATAAAATATTTTACTTTATATAGTCCTTCTCTGATGTTCTTTCTTCTTTGTATAGGTCAGCATTTGTGAAGAACTTCTTTTAACATTTCTTGCATGATAAGTCAGCTGCCATAAATTCCTTCAGTTTTTATTTGTTGGAGAAAGTTTTTATTTTTCCTTCACTTGTAAAGGATAATTTTGCCAGATATAGAATTTTAGGTTGTTGGTTTTTTTCCTTTCAACACTTCAAGTATTTCACTCTACTGTCCTCTTGCTTGCATTGTTTCTTATGAGAAAGCCATTGTGATTCTTATCTATTTCTCCCAGGGGAGGTGTTCCTTTTTTTCTTTGGCTCCTTTCAAGATTTTTTCTTTGTCTTTGGTTTTTTGCTGTTTAAATATGATATACCAAGGTGTAGACTTCTGATATTTATTCTACTTGTTCTTTGAGTGCCCTGGATCTATGGCTTCATGTATGTCATTAATTTTGGAAATTTTTAGTCATTATTACTTCAAATATTTCTTCTGTTCTCTCTTTCTTCCCCTTAGTATTCTAACTACCCATATAGTGCATCTTTTGAAATTGTCCCATAGATCTTGAATATTCTCTTCTGTTTTTGTCATTTTTTCAATTACTATTCTTTTTAAGTTTTGTTTTTCATTTTGAGAAGTTTCTATTGACATATCTTCAGGCATACTGGTTGTTTCCTAGGCCACTTCCAGTCTACTGATGAGTCTATCAAAGGCATTCTTCCTTTGTGCTACAGTGTTTTAATAACATGTTCTTTTGATTCTTTCTTAGAATTTTTTGCCTCTTGTTTTCTTGCAATTTTTCAACTTTTTCTATTAGATCCCTTAACTTATTGATCATAGTTATATTAAATACCCTCTCTATTTATTCCAAAATCTATGTCATATCTGAGGCTGCATCTGATGCTTCCTTTGTATATTTAGACAGTGTTTTTTTCCCTTTGCTTTTTGAAATATCTTGTAATTTTTTGTTGAAAGCCAGACATGTTGTATTAAATAATAGGATGTGAAGTAAATAGGCACTTTGTGTGAGGATTTATGTTAATCTGACTGGAAGCAAACATGAAAGTTTGCTGTGGCTGTATGTTCCAGAGGCTTCAGATTCCTCTCATGTTCTTATTTTTTACTTCCTTTGGCCTTCCTGAATACTCCTTCTTAGAGAGAATCTGTATCTTTCAGTGGTTTCAGTTATAATCCGCTGTATTATACTGGAGCACTCTTGACATGGTCAGGTGCAGGGGTGGGGGCCACGTATTCTGCAATCTTATGATTAAACCTCAGTCTTTTAGAGGTTCTGTGTCTCTAGGCTGTGATCTTTACAAGTATTTTTTCAGTTGAATAGCTTTTTTTCTCCTTAAGTGAAGCAGAAGGGCTAGTGTGGGACAGAATGCGTGAAATGGCATTCCCCCAGTTAAGATAACGATGGCCTTGAGAATAGGCCTTTGATGTGGAGCAATCTCTAGCATATTTCACAATGATTAGTCTTCTTCCCCTGCCAAAGGCAAGAAGGTGTCTTTCTTGAATCTTCACTGTGAGAATCTTGGGGGGTTTCTGGTAGTAAAATTTACAAAAGTGTGGTCCCCTTCCAACACTGTAACCTCCAAAAGTTTCTCACTCTTAAGCTAGTCCATATTCAGACTCCAGCAACTGTCATAATTACCATTTAAAGGTTCACATCAATTTATGGCTCTTATGACTTCTGTTTCAGTTGGCAGATCTTGGCTGTTACTCGCTGGCTTCGTGTCTCTCCAGATTTGGAGGCAGTGTGCCTTGCCACCTCCATTCTCTGTTGGGTCCAAGAAAAATTGTTGATTTTCAGTTTGTTCACTTTTTTCTGTTGTTCTTGTAAGGAAAAGAGTGGCAACTTCCATGCCTTTTTTTGCCACATCAGTGATGAAAACAAAGTATCTCTCTCTTACTTTTTTTATTTTTCTTTTTGCGTAACTAGATCTTTCTTCCTTAAAATCTCAAGCTTAGCAAGGAGAACTGATCGGTGGTTACCAGGGAAAAGGGGGGTTGGGGGGAGGGCACAAAGGGTGAAGTGGTGTACCCACAACATGACTAACAATAATGTACAACTGAAATCTCACAAGGTTGTAATCTATCCTAATCTTAATAATAATAAAAAAAATCTCAAGCTTAGGTATCTCATATTTAGAATAGTCTTTCTATCTAAAAGATACCCTCCAGGATTCCTCTGTAGCACATCATTTATCTAACAATTAAAAACTCTATCATTTGTAGGTTTGTTCTAATTGAGAGGAGCAGTCTGCTTCTCAATTTAACATTTGAATCACAATGGCCTAGAAAACCCACTACTGGAATTGGAACTGACTTGATTAAGAAATAAACATCTATTGTGTAAAGCTACCAATGTATTTCAAAGAAGACAATTTCTATATGGTTAAAAGCATATGAAGTATGCTTCTCAGTTAGAAGCACCAACCAGCTTTGGAGACACTAGACAGTAATCAAATTTAAATGTATGATTAACGTATGTTTTTGACTTAAGTAGCTGTCAAGAACATCATAATATGATTAGTTTTTACAAAATGAAGAGAACCAGGCAATTAATGGCTTTTGCTTGAAGGATGATAGGTGAGAAACTAGACTTTAGCAAAATTTGGTCAACCTGGAGTCTACATGAGAGTCCTGGATTTCAGAAGTAGAGAAGGGAGGAGGTAAGAAAGGATTTGTCTGAATATGGTTGACCAGTATCAATATCCTATGGACCATGTGTCTTTGCTCTCCATGGTCCTAGCATAAGGTAAATGAAAGGCTTTTAAAAAGTAGAAACCTGTCTGTAGGTAGGATGAACAATCAAAGATTAACTGTACATCCCAGACAACTACTCCTACTCCCATAATTACAGATGTAATCAAAGATTAATATTCCCTTCACGGACAATGAAGATGGAAAGAACAGGTTGGCATAAATCTTGTGTATAAACCAACAGGAGATCACAGTTGTAAAAAGCAATTTAAAACAAAATCCTTCTCAGCTCTTGACTTACATTATATAGGCAACCTAACAATAAAGTGGCAGTTCTCTTATTACCAATGTAACTCTGCCATGGTTCACTGAAACATTTTCCTACTTCTAAACCTAAACCTCTTCTTAAGAATGACGTTTTGGTTTGCAATGCTGTATTTTTAGATCATTTACTTTAGAAGCAGTGTAATATCTTTCATTACTCCTCAAACACTACAGACAGCTAAATTTATGTTTATTATATTTCATTTAATCATTAATAGAAGCTGCAGCAGCCAAGAACCTCAATTTGCATTATCAGCAATTACCTGAAACACTGTAGCTGGGATAACAGAAATAAGACGTTCTCTTTGTGACTCTTTTAAAATCAAAGTACCAGTGCTCACAGACTGATACTTGCCACTTCAAAAGACAGCATAGACAATCAGGGTAAAATTACTCAAGTGCTGTGTTTTTTTTTTGCCACCTCTTTCAGCATAAATTTTGATGACAAATATGGCACTATGGTTAGGAACATAGATTTGAGCGTCAGATAGAACTAGGATCGAACCCCTGAACTTGCTACTAACGGATCCTATGCAAGTCTTAACCTCTTTAAGCCTCAGTTTCCTTTTCCCTAAAATAGAGATCATAATACTCACAGGAATGTTTTAAGTCCTGAAAAAGATAATGTTATTAATGTGTTAGCATTAAGACTTGAATAGAGTAAGCATTCAAAACATGTTAACATTATTTAAAAAATATTGTTTTAGCCAGAAGCACTAACATGTATCATTTTCTTGTGCTCTGGGGAAATGGTCATAGAAAAACAAAATTGGGTAAGTGCAATTATGCAGGAAAAAGTTACGTAGTAAGTTGATTTTCCAAATTCCAGTCTCTGACATTTTGTCACACTCTTGGCATGTGTGCATGTGTGTGCAGGTATGTGGGTTTGCTATTTTGGTGGGGAGTGAAGGTTGTTAGTCCAAATTACATTTATGATTGTATTATCTTACCATCTAGTGTCTTTTTATTCCTCCGGAAAGAAAATACAAATTCCGTAATCTGGCATTTATGAACCTCTGATTCTCAGCTTCATTTCCCACAACAGGAGAGTTAGTGCAAAAAGTTTCTACAGTTGCCATTGCTGCAGTTGGTCCCAAGGCAATAAGAGATGCTCATAATCTCCTTCCTTTACTAAATAGTCTGGATCCCTCTCACTCCTGGGCTATACCTTTACTGGTCTAGGTTGCTTTTTCCATGGGTTTTGAAGTAATTAACTTCCTACCAAGTGGCTGGCTGGTCTCCTTAAGGGATGGTACCCTATTAAAGTCTCAACGTTGGTCTCTGCTCTTCATCGGGTTTAGTGAAAGGGAGTGCGGGCAGTTGGGTCTATGCATAGCCTCCATGCCTGCCACTGCGAATACTCTGTTCATGGGCCCATTGTTTAAGCACCAGCAAGGTTAAGGACAGAAACTGGCTGTCATCTATTGGTTAAATCATTCTGTTCAGCATCTCTTCTGCAGGAGACACTTTCTAGTAGGCATTGATACTAGACACAGAGATCTATATATTCAGTGCCCATTCCTATAGGTCCTCATCTCTAAATCTTTGAGCCCATCCTCAATACTCTGCCAGTGTGATTCTGGCACTTCAACCTTGCTTATAGGCCTTCTTTGTCTCTAAGCTTCAAGGAGCCATTACAAAAGGACTGTTGTGAGGATACTGAATACTGAGTCACAAGAGATTGCTCTATTTTTAATAAATCTCCCCTGTCTTGCCTTATATTCTGAACCCTTCTCAGTGTAACACTATAGGATCACTCTCATAAATGATCTCTTATCTCCTGCCATTACATATTATAAAGGTTCTTTAAATTTTTTTGTGAATAGTCGATGCTAGGGACAGACCTCCCCTAATTAGGCTAGAACAAGACTTGATCCTAGTTATTGACTAGAATTGGTGGGGGGTGGGAGAGAGGCAAGTACAAAGCTTGAGGAGGGCAAACATCCTCTGTCAGGCACTAACTAACCTCACATGAGAACTTTGTATGGTGTCCCAGCAAGGGGAGCAAGGCTTTCCATTGGCAATGATGAAGGGGATACATGGTTGAAATTCTCAAGCATATTTACCAGTTAAATGTCTCATCCGAGATCATAGTATGCCACATCTTCCTTATCATGACCCTGACTTTTTTACAGAGGATTTTCTGCCACTGTGGATTTAGATTTATTTGTAATTACATCTCTCTTATGATCAAACAGTAGGCCTGTCAGCACATTCTCAACTTCAGCTGCGGAAGACGATCTCAAACGCTGCCATGAAGGCTTTCTGCTTTTACAGCCCGGAGTTGATAGTTGGCTGACCTAAGGCTGTCATTCTCTCTCTTCAAGGCTTTTATGTCAGTTATAAAAAGCCAATCTGCTCCACAATTCTTATGTTTATCCTTGTATCTTTCAAGTTCTAGAGCACTCTTAAACTTTACACTGCATTAGAATCACTTGGAGAGCTTTTAAAAACACAGATTCTCAGCCCCGAATCATTGAGTTTCTGATTCCGTAAGTCAGAAAGGGCTCAAGAGTTGGCAGTTCTACCAAGTTTCCATATGATGCTCATGTCAGTGGTCTAAGGACCACACTTTGGGAACCAGTGTGCTAGATTTATTAAAAGCCAGAGCTTTCTGTTCCCTATTTTCCATCCCAATCTACCATAGATGAGAATCTACATAATTGTGACGTTGCATCATGCCTGAATTACGACATTCCACTTTCCATCAAAAGTGGGATCCTTCTTTCCATCTGGTCAGCAAGGAATTCAATTCTAGATTCTCATCCTGAGAGTCTGCTTTCTAATGCATCTATTATAACTAAGAGTTTTAGTTTGGATTCTCCCCAAAACAGAACCTGAGACAAAGATTTAGGTGCAAGCAGTTTATTTGGAGGGTGTATAAGTCTCAGTCCAATGAGGAGATAGGATTTCCACAGAAATTTGGACATGGAAGGCTTCATATAAAGAAATGCTAACTATGCAATGAAATTGGAGTGACACAGGTTAGCAAGTAAGGAGTAAAGAGAACTGTAAAGAATAGAGAAATAGTAGATATGAGGAGTAGCCACTATCCCTAATGCTGAGACAGAGTGCCAAAGGAAGGTCCTCTGGTGGAGGGCCTCCACCCCACACACATGTGTGCATGCACACACAGACACACACACACACACACACACACACATACCTCCCCAGGGCTAAGATCCAGACCTTGTTGAAGAAGCTGCACCTCTGGCCCAAAGAGTTCACTGAGCTTGTGAAGATGTCTAAGGGGTGCCAAGTGGAGCCATCCACAGGGAGATGTTGTGCAAATGCCACTTCACTATAAAGCTGCTCTAGGGGCTGCCATGGAAAATCATTCATGAGAGGTGCTGTGCTGGAGGCACTTTGTTGCAAAACCACCTGAGTGGTGTTCCAGGAGAAGTTATTCATGGAGAGTTGACTGCCAGGTGCTGTGGAAGCTTCATTTGCTGTTGTGGCTTACCTAGAGGAACATGTTGAAGCCAGGAGGAGAAACCTTCCTTCCTCTCCAGTGTCTCTCTCCAGCACCCTCTCCCGAAATAGCTTGACCTGCGCCAACTGGAGAAATTCTATAGGGCCCATTTCCACTATTACAGAACAGGAAATAAAGGGTATATTTAGAGTGAAGAAGTTACATAAGGAAAAGAGAAAACATAAAAGCTTTATTTATGAGCAGGTCACCCTTCTGGGAATCTGGAGTCCATACTCAGTGGGGATCATCTGATAGAATTTCTGGAGTACAACTCAGAGTTATCCCATAAAAGAGAAGCTGGGGTTCTTGCTCGTGAATTCTCTTTCCTCATTAGTTGAGCTGGCATCTAGGGTTGCTCCTTGGCTTGTATTTCTGGTCCACCAGTGCAAGCCAAGCTCAGACCTGTAGACTGAGAATGATCTCAGGCACAGAGATACATGAAGCAGTAGGCTCACAGGGAAACTTTGTGAGACCACTGCTTGGACAAGCCAGTGGACATGGCCAGGAACAGTATCAACAGCATCCACTGAACCATCATAAAACTCTAATAAACCAGGATCTAAATCACTCAAAACTAGAATAAAGTGGAAAACAAAGAAGTGTATACTCAGAATTCATGTTAAATAAAATGGTCTAGGCATTTCAAATGGTCTGTGTAAATTCTACAACGTCTGTCCAAGTTTGAAGACGTCTGATGATGATAATGGTTGTTCCTGCTTACTGAATACTTACCACGTTCCAGGCACTGTGCCAACTAATTTGCTTACTTTACCTCTTGCTCACAGAAAAAGTTAGATACTGGTATTATTACCATCATGTTACAGCTAGGGCAACCTTGGTTTAGAAAGTTTAAATAAGTTGCCTAAGTCTCCAAAGACAGTAATTTTCACTTACCTCTGGTCCTTCGATTCCTAATCCCACACTCCTAACCACCAGGCCGGGCAGCATTTGTGTTTGCTTTGTACGTTGTCCTCACTCAGAAATGCTAATCAATAATGATGGCATTCAAAATGAGAACTCTGCAATTCAATCATCTAAGAAATATGAAGTGACATTCTTAGATACTATAAAAATTGCCTGATTTGTCTCCTTGCTTCTCATCTCTTCAAACTCAAACCATTCTGTGTACTGTTAACTTCTCCATATTTCTGAAAATACTTGCTACTTTATATCATTTCTCTGATACAAATCAATGTATTCTGGCTCAATCTTGTTAATCTACTCCAATCCTAAATATTTCTTTCATGTTCTAATCCCTATAGCACTCATTTATTTCTAGCTAGTTGCATACTTCCTTACATTACTGTTTTATTTTTATGTTAGTGTTATGTTATGTTATCTCTCTTTTAATCTGCAAGACAATAAACTCATTGAAGTGAGGAATTGTATGTTATGAATCATTCATATTTGCTACAGCGCCTACCATTGTTGAGTCCATATTAATTCAATAAAGACTGTTTGAATAGGCATTACTAAAAGGAGGAATAGCAACAAGACATGGACTTTTTGGTCTTAAAGAGAAAATTAACAAGAAAATCCCATTATCCAAATTCAGAGTGTTCCATTTAATCAAGGTTCTACCTTACTGTGCTCCTTCTCTTTTCTGAGTAATTAAAGCCCTCCCAAGCAGATTAAATAAGCAGACGTAGGCCTTTCCTTAATTTTATTTTCCCTTTTAAATTCAACCAGCATCAAACAGAGATGTTCCGATCTCATAGCCAGAATTAATTTCTTCCTCCTCCAAAACAACTCTTGTAGCCTTTAGTTTGTAACTGCTCAGTGAACAGCAAAGAGCAGAGGTTACCCTCTATAAGAGTCACACGTGGTCTTACTCATGTTACTCACTAGATTGAGATCCCGGCATTCAGGAACACTGTGATTTTCCTTTTGAATCCACAAGCATACCTAGAAGAGAATTTCTGCCTAGAGGTACTTAATAACTATATGATGGACCTAGTTTGAATTACTGAAATCTGTAGATATACCTAAGGAGATACTAGTAAATACATATGGCAGGCAAAGCTGTAGATGTTTTCACATGCTTTCTTTTTCTTATCTTCTCATCAATATGTGATATAAGTATAAAATTCCCATTTTACAATGGGAAATTAAGTCTCACTGAGGGTGAAGGTGGGAGGAATAACATTTTGAAAGCTCCAACTACACCTCCTATCTTCTACCATATGTTTTATATAACCTTTCCATTTTTATACTAGTTAACCAGGGCACTGAAGACTGATAATTATCTTGAGATGTAGTACTGTATTTCTATCAGATGGACGAAATGAGGATCAAGGACGTTATGGGATTTATCCAAGGTGAGACAGTGCAGATAGAGTTGAAACTCAGGTGTTTTTGACTCTCAGGACTGTGCTCATTCCATGGTTACATACCGCTGTGTCTGAGACACAAAGAAATGCAATTTAAGATTCCTTACCTCAGGAAGTTTACGGTCTTATTTATGAACTGATTCTGAAGGCCAGTGGAGTTCAGAAGAGGCAGCTCAGGTGGTTATTTTTCTTCCTATCAAGCACTCTCTTCCCCCAAAGGTCACAATGACTTTAGAGGGAAGCTCTCGGGTTTTAGTGTGAATACTGATTACCCAAAGAGCTAATTCAAAAGGCAGACTCCTAAGCTGCAAGCTTCTGGTTTCCACCACCCCAGCTGATGACAACACACATCACCTCTTCAGGATTTTGTGAAAAGCTCTTTCAAAGAGTTGAAATGACCAGCATTGAGCCCTGAACCAAAAACACAGCCAGAAAGAAAAGCACAAGTGGATAAATTGCATCCCATCTCCTCAGACTGGAATAAAAAGCCAAAGGACTAGAACTCTCAGAAAAACCAAACCAAAACCATAAACAAATAAACAAAAACAATAAAGACCAAAACGCACTTATTTCCTCTGTACAAAGTCAGGCTCTTCTTTGCCAGCTCAGCGGAGGCTCGACTTTGCAGCTCTGAGCAGGAAAGTGAGCACCACGAGGCCTTCTGTGAACACTGCACTGCAGAAGAGTTTCTGAGCACACATGAGCATCTCTTCAGATCCTCATTGAGATACCAGCCTTAATTAAAGAAAAACAAGAGGGAAGGCAGGGAGGGAGGCAGAGAGAGAAGGAGGGAGGCTGACAGGCCTGGAGGAAGGGAGAGAGGGCAGAGAAGAAAATGAGACAGTCAGAATGTAAGAAATTGCAGTAACAGAAAAACAGGAATAGATTTAGAGAAAAAGGGAACAATACCGTGCTCCACTGTTATAATCTGGAGGGCCAGGGAGGGCAATTCCACTGCATGCTTTATTAAACTGCCTTCTGCATTTCTCCCCAGGCTGGACTGCACAGAGGAAATTCATTAGCTCCATTTAAATGCACACCCCAGAGCCCACCTTCACTTTTCAGCAGAGCACAACACATTTCACATTGGATAAACCACTATGACTCTAGAGAATGAATTTTTTTTAAACTTAAATCAACCTTCATGGAACAGTTTGTATTTTTATGATTTTTTCATTATAAGTAAAGAACTACTCTATAGACAAGGACTCGGAAAAGTCATTATACTAAATAATTCATAGTAGAGAATTTTGTTGTAATGAGATCAACAAGGCAATGCTCTAGGCCATTGGCTTGGGCTTAAAAATAATTTTATTATCGCAAACTTTTTTCCCATATTGGTTCTTGTTAAAATGGAATTTAACTGTGTAAATAAACTTACATACATTTAAAACTCACCAGTGAATATCAGTAACCCATACTCAAAACTTTAAAATCATTTTTAACTGCCCATGTGTTACCCCCAAGTCCAATAAATGACCAAGTTCTTTTCTCTGCTGGTTTTTCTCCTATTCCTCTTGGATCTTCCAGTAGTATCCTTTCAGATTATCAATCCTTGACTGTCTCTTAAATGTTGACAACCTTTTGTCTGAGACCTTTTCTCTTACTATAGACTTCAGGGATTAAATCGCCCATCTCATAATTTTAATTTATAGCCTAGTAACTTTCACAATTATATTTCTAGACCACACCACTCTTTGAGTATTATTAACTGGCTACTGGTTACCTTATATAGATGTAACACAAACTTTTCATACCAATCTTCATACAATCGAAAACTTTTCCCAAACTTCATACCAAAATTTTCGTACAATCCCCAAGGCACACTTTCATCTCCCCCTGTAATCATTAACTCAGAGAACGGCATCACGTTCATATAATTGGCCAGGCCAATGCTCCTCATTCTCTCATCCTTTGTTCAAATTACCACGATTGGAGACACTTTATTAAAAGTGGGGAACAATACTTCCCCAACTCTGGGACCCACTGGCCGGAGAGGAGATGGCAACAGTAATCATTGACTTAGTTGGAGTGACCTCCTTCACATGCCAATAGCAGCAAAGATGGAAGGGTATAGACAAGGGAAGGATTCCTGTATGGAAGATGTGAAGAAGCTATTCCTGAGCTTTTGTGAGGAATGCCTGGGGAATTTTCAGAAAAGTCTAGAGAGACACTTTGGGAAGAGCAACACCTTGTCTGTAGCCTTAGCCCCTAATAGTAAGTCGGTAGGGGCTTACACCATCATATAAACTTATTTTGTTGAAACGGGACATCATTCCACAGTCAAAAACTGAATAAATGGATAACACTATTATAACAATCACTTACATCTGATTCTAGAAACAAGGAAATGTAGACTGTGGAAAATAGAAAAATGCCGTAAATGAAACTAAATATGACCTATGTACCTTTTCAAATTGCCGTTAATTTGATCTTAAGGGGAATCTACGTTATTTTTGAAAATTCTGAATACAAGCTAAAGAATTATAGTAACAGAATTTTACCACAGTGGCATTTGGAAATGGGGTAAAAGAAGCAAAGTTTGATAAATCGGGCTGTTTGTCAATGTAAAGTTTTCTTCCAGAAATAAGCGAAGGTACTGTCTGGCTAGCTGCCCAGTAACCTTCTGGGAGTAAAGAAAGGACTGGATCTAGAGAATGGGGAGCTACTGAGAAGTCAACAGGAATGAGAAGAAATTGCAGCAGGCACTTGGCCTCCATAAACAAGTCAAATATTTAGAAATCAAGTACAGATCCGACAACCCTGGGAAACGGGGTGCTCAGGATCCTGGCAGTAAGTTGGCTTCCTAATTAGCTGACAGACAAACAAAACAGATTCCTCACCATCATACATCCTCTTCCATATCACCAGAATCCTAGACAAGGACCCAAAACACTCAGATGCCCTGAAGAGTCCTACAAAAGAGAAAAGAGTTGCTTTTACCAGATATTCAGAGAAGGTGCAATCCATTCTTGCCCCTTCATCAAGAAGGAGTTTAACTCTTCAAAAAGAAACATCAACCATTGTTTTTGACACTGTAGACCTGTAGATTGAGAAATCTTTAGGACCAATCTACACTGGTTCGAACTGGGAGCAGGCACTTTACACAGTGTGAACCACAAGGATGCCGTAATGACCAGTACATGCTTTAACAGACGTGCTTCAGGTGGAAGAAAGTTTCTTAAAGGCAGACAAAACTGCGAGCTATGTGAATACTTATGTTTGTGGTCATGAGTGGAGTTTTTCTTCTAGTGGAGTATATGAGTCATTTGCCTGAATCCAATCAAAGCCGTCCAAACCACCATTGATGTTAGAGTCAGAGACCTCTGGTACGAATGACTTATTTGCAGCCTGCTACCTGTCAGGGATGGAATTTTCATTGGTTCTCCACAAGGGATCAGGGCAATTCAACCTCCCTGATGGTTTTTGCAAGTAGAATTCATCACACAGCCAACATTTATGAAATAACGAGGAAACTTTATTACATACTTTCTCTTTGTTGTTATAATTTCTGGCTCCATGAAGGATGTCCACAGTCATCATTCTCAGGTCCTTGCCACTCTCTTTATTTAAAGAATTTTCTCTCCCCAATAAACTTGCACGATCTAACAGATATGGGAAAGTGTTCTGTCCAAAGTGGGTTTTTTCTTTTTTCCATTACATAATCATCAGGTATCAAACATTGTGAAATACCCAATATGCTCTTTACCTTTACATCTTTAGATTTTTCAGACTAGAAAATCACTTCTACAATTTTGGCCCTGGAGACCAGATTGCTGGCAGTGTTGCAAATGACAGCATTTCTTGGCTGTGACATCCACAGCTGACTGCCTGCATTTCTCTTTCTCCTGGGCTTAATGGGAGCCTTGAAGCCATAGTCCAAACACAATAAATGCTAGTCTAAGCCCTCCCCCCTGCCCCGTTGATACTTTTCCTGAATATAATATATTTGTTTCTATTTCTTCTTTTATCCCTTTTCCTTTTTTCTTTTTCTTTTGTGATTACCTGGAGAATTATTTCTCCCAGTTCCAGGAGAGCAGCTGCTGCTATAAAAGTCCATTGAATTTTATCCTTGTGACAAGGAATCTTATGCTGTCATAAAGATACCTTTAGCATCCCTCTGCATCCTTAGGCACAGAGGAAAGGGATGCACCTGGGAGCACATAGTTGCAAACAGCCCAAGTGTTGCCAAACATCAGAGAGCTCAGATCTGGCTAGTGGTCAATTCAGGCCCTGGCATGTAGCCACGGAATGCTGGGAGTCCTGAAGGGGATTTAAAGCTGTTAAAGACTCCAGCCAACGTATTTTTGGCAGTAAAATTAGAAGAGTAGTGTCTAGTCAATATCAATGTGACATTTCAGGGTTTATTTTCTTTCACAAAGCTTTCTGAAATGCCACCAATCACACAGCAATTTAGCAATTGGTAAGCAGTATTATTCCTACAGTTCACCTGGGAATTAATATGCTTACATAAACTAACACAGAAGCAAAGTAAATCATCTGTATAATGTTTCCAAACCGGCCACTTCACTTTGTCAGTATAGGTTTCATGAAACTTGGCATAGCATTTGCTAAAATGGCACTAATGTCCTACTGAATCCCATATCAAAGTATTCACCATCACTGCTTGTGATTGGCCTCAATCTGGGAATCAGCAGGCTCAAGAATATCCTCAAGTCCTCAAATAAAATGTTCCATGTGGCCGGAGATGCCGTGCTCCTCCAGATTAAGACCTATGCGCAGAATCAAGTTGCTGCCAGATCAGCCTGGACTCAATGCCCCTGCTCTAACAGGGTCAGCCTGACTCACTAACCCCAGGCTACTCTGTGTACCCTATTTTCACAAGGGCACTCCACGTTTTTTTGAGTTCTGGTAAATGACCTAGTAATCATGTCTTCTTCTTACTCAGTGTTTTGGAATTTTTTTAACGTCTGAAATCTCGCATGCTCATGCCATCTGCCATTGTGTAAGTCTTGATCAAAGGTAGATCCCTGATGGGTAGCCAAGGAGAAAAAAGATATTTTCTATTAAAAAATAGATAAAGCAGCAAATGGGAACTCAAATGTGATTTAAGCTTGTCCCATTTGACTCCTCCTGCCAGGGCATTTGAAATAAATACCCAAAGAAGCTGGAATGGTTCAGAATTTATTTGGGCAATGGCAGTGCTGCATCCTTTGTAGAGTGATGGTGGCGGTAACAATTCAGCTTCCTTGTTCCCACCCATTTTCTGAGCACAGTGCTCCAGGTTTCATTGATTTCAGTTGGTTGCAACTAAGAAACAAATCAGAACTTTCTTTGCTTATACAGCCTTGACCCTGAAACCCAGCTGGCAGGCCCAGACTTCTTGCTGTCAGCTGTATAGCTAAGTGAACTTCAGAGTGCCATCCAATGCAGTAGTCTCCTCACTTGCCCAAACCAACAACTATTTCACTTTGGACTCACATCGCCAATCTATTTTATTAACGTTTACTACAACTTGTTTGGTTTGACCTATGAACCCTGTGACTGCTCTGGATTCATTTTTCCCGGGAAGCACCTGCGACTGGGTCAACACTTTCAGGACTGGTCCTGTTAAGGTGAGCGAGACTCGGTCAGAACAAGGCTTCTCGCAGCCTGACCCTATCCTGGGAAACAGGGCATATTGCCTTCAGAGAATTTATAGTGAACAGCATTGTAATAAATACGGGAGGTCCAGGGGGCAAGACAGGTCTATAGGAGCCTATTAGAAACTGAGCTACTTTGAGGGCAGTCTCAGAATGGTGTTGCTTCAAAATTATAGGGATTGACTTTCAAAATCCTTGAAGAACAATCCTTGATTTGTATTATGAGTTTTCTCAGAGGGGTGGCATAAAAATTCACAAAAATGTACAGAGCCAGCCCTGACGGCCTAGTGGTTAAAGTCCAGCACACTCTGCTTCAGTGGCCTGAGTTCTTTTCCTGGGCATGGAACCACACCTCTCACCTGTCAGTAGCCATGCTGTGGTGGTGGCTCAGATAGAAGAATTAGAAGGACTTACAACTAGAATATACAACTATGTGTGGGGGCTTTGGAGAGGAACACAAGAAAATTTACAGAGTTCTTCCCACAGGAGAATTTCCTAGTATTCCCTTTAAAGCTTTCTTCTCACTGCAGCTGCTCCTCTTCATTCCATCCGCCTGTCTACCAGGCACATTTGATTATACTCTCCCACTCACCAACTCACCTGTAGGCTCAGGCAATATCCCCTCCAGGAGCCTCACCACTCACTTTCTCCACACCTCCTTTCCCATAACTAACAGCCCTTGAGTAGGGCAGTCCCTTCCCCCTTGGACTTATTTATTTGTTTGTTTTTGCTAGGAGTAGCCCCTTAGGAATTCTGTTTCATCCTTGGAACGAATCTTTACTGATCACCTATTATAGGCAGGCATATATCCATTACACATAGAAGTTATATAGAAGTCATAAGAAGGAATTGTTTTTAATGTATCATTTTGTTTCGGTAAGTTCAAATTTAAAAAACACTTTTGCTTATTTGAGTGAAATTATGCATGATTCCTATTCTATCCTGTTTCACATCATCTTTGACTTAAGGATTTTGTAACATAAGATTTCAACAACATCTAGAAATAAGAAAACAGTTTCCTGCATTTGGGGTTTGCTTACTTCTCCCCTTCTGTAATTTAATCGGAAATTTATGTGGTTTATATCATCAAGTAAACTATAACAGGTTATATATGAGGATTGAGAAGCAGAAGCACATAGCATGCTCATTGTTGGTGAAATAATTTTAAATGGTTGAGGACCTGAGGAATTTCTGGCCCTGGAAAATATCTAAAAGCTACTGAAAAGAGAGAGAGATAAACAGTGACTTTGACGTGGCACTTCAGTGGCTCTGTAAAAGAACAGTGACAAAACATCCTTTTACCAACAAAATAGTCACACAGTTTCATCATCTATCAATACACATGTGTAAAACACATGAGGGGGTCTGTCATCTCACTGCTATTTTACAGCCTTAGTTCCTATTCTTCAGACACCCCTGGGAACCATCTGTTGGCAGAAGTCAGTTAACAGAGACTATGGAGGGGTCGTCTCACTAACTAAATGGAACTAATTCTGTGGGGCTTCATGAGCACTTAGCAGAAGAAGGAACTGTGATCACTGAGTGTGTCGGGAAAGCCCAGAGGGAGGCACCTCTTGTTCTGCCTCTCAAGTCCTTGAGGAACAGCTAAAGCTGCCCTGTGGTTGCTGGGATTGTATGTTCTAACTAAATTCTTGGGATTACCCTTTGCAAAAGTATGAAGGAAAACACATAGATATTTTGTTCTCGAAATGCAGAATTGTTCAAGAGACTAAACAGAAAAAGAAGGTACTTTCAAGGACTTGGTGATGGATGTGGGAAAGATGAATTGGGAAGAGGCTGAAAAAGAATCACACTTTGTTATTTAGTCTATGATGAATAAGGATCAAAATGGCACTACTATCTGTACAGTAAACATCCCAGGGAATGTTACTGAAAGACTCTGTAACAGGAACTGCTTAGGAAAGGAAAATAGATTCCAGAGGCTATTCATGGAGAGAAGGGATGATATGATATGGTGATGAGCAAAGTAGTTCAAAAACTTGGTAACTAATGAGTCAAGGAGCACCAAGCATCCACTGGAATGGAGTAAACTGGGTATCTTGGTAATTATGACCTGCTGAAGACTTCTTAGAAATGGGAAAGATTCTAGCAAATAGGTTTTAAATAACCAAGTGTGCCTCCTGAAGAAATTGTTAACCTTACTAAAGTAAACCTTCCCAGAGAATGATGTCCAGCTTACAGAGCCACAGGACTATTCCTGGTACTGGAGACAGAATAATACCGCTGAGAGAGTAGATCTGTTCTCGTTAATAAGCATCTTAAACTGTGTACATCTTACTACTGTCGATTTCTTTCTCTTAAATATCCTTTTTGTTACAGGAAACTTCTTCTATGTATTTACTTATGGAATTTTAAGTTTATTTGACCAAAAATTTCCCAAATATCAAGACATTTATATCAAGATTGTAACCCAAATTTAACACTGAATGACTTTCGCAATGTTATTTTCCTTCTCTGGGGTCAGTTTTTTTACCTGGAAAATTTGGAAATACAATATCTGCCTCACAGGAATAAATGAGAAAATCCATGTAAATAATTTTGAATGTATCTGATACCTAGGTAAGAACTCTATAAAACGTTAGTTATTGCTGTAAAATTTTGCAAGATTCTTATCATCACAATTATTTGACCAGGAAGACCAAATGAAACCATGTAACCATGTGTTTCTTGTTTTACTTCATTACAAGACCTGAAGAGTGTGGAGTTTGGGAAGCAATGACCATGGGCAAATATGCTTTGACACACTTGCCTTTTGTAGAAAGCGTGATATATAGTTAAAGATGACGGTCAGTGATTTGTGATCAGCATTACCAGAAAATGATACTCAATTAGTTAAAGTCATAGAATTTGGGCCAAAGGGAAAAATAAAAGGAAGGAAGAGGAGGCAGAGACGTAGGGAGTAAGAGGAAGAATAGATAAAGAAGGAAGGAAGGAAGGAAAGAAAGAAAGAAGGAAGGAAGGAAGAAGTTATGTTGTTACGTTTCGGGTTACTAATGTCATTCAAGAAACTACAACTGATTATGCATATGCAAGAACCTGAAGAGACGATTGGGTTTGTCTAACATAATAGGATTGATCATTTGCTATGTCTGAATGTGTCTGCCCAAAATTCATGTTGAAATCCTAACTGCCAAAGATAGTAATAGTATTAGTTGGTGGGGCCTTTGGGAGGTAATTAAGTCATGAGGGTGGAGCCCTCATGAAAGGGATTACAGTTCTTATGAAAGAGACTTCACAGAGCTCCCTAGGCCCTTACCCCTTGTGAGGATAAAATAGAAGTCTGCACTCTGGAAGAGGGCTCTCACTGGACCATGCCAGACCCTGATCTCAGACATCTAGCCTCTAGAACTGGGAGAAATAAATTTCTATTGGTTTTATAAACTACTCTGTGGTATTTTGTTATAGCAGCCTGAACAGACTAAGACACCACTTCTTTGAGAAGCTGGAGATATATGGACCTGATAATACTGTTAGTCCTTCCTTCGAAGTTTGCTTTGTTGACAATTGGAGCAGGCTCTTGGGCTTTCCAACTTTCTTCCCAGACTCCAGTGGGCTGACGGCTGGTGAGGAAGGGTACTTCAAAGTAGTTATTTTAGGAGACAGCTTCAGGGCCACAATTTTATGGGGCCCTCACCTCATAAAAGACAAGAAAAAATAAAAGGAAACGTAAATGTGAAATTCATGTTTTAAGGGAAAAAAACTGGAGTCAAAGAAAGTCAAGTTTGGGTGGCAATAGAGTAATACCAGACTCAAGGGGGAAAATGCAGCTGGCGATCTTGAGCATGCCACAGAAAGCCGGTTTGTCTCCTTGAAGGTGGGAGAATGAATAGACTATGAGCTAAGCCAGAGCATCACCAAGTCAGCCACCATCACTTAAAATGCATTTTAGGCTCTTAAAACTCAAAAACAAACTGGTTTTAGTTAAAATGATAATTTATAAGACAAATTTCTTCGGGGGAAAAACCAAAACAAAAGCAAAACAAAACACAGAAATCCATCTGATCTCAACAGCTGCACCAACAAGAGAGCAACGTTTAAAAAAGGAAGTCTGCAAATGTTAAGAATTTTATTAAAACGTTTACCCAGAAACCATGTGTAATTTCTTAATGCCTCCCAGAAATGATTGCAAGACAGATCTCAGAAACCAGAGTAAAGAAGAGTTTCTGTTTTAAGGGCTGAGCCAACTCAAGTAGGGTTTAGACAGATGTATTCTAGAACATGAATTTCAGTAGGCACTCGATGAGCTTGGCTCTGTATGAGGAGAGAAGCTGATCGCACAATGAATCTATCCATGTGGCAAATGGCACTAAGAGAACCTAAAGTGCCTTTGAAAACTGAGTTTCGTTGCCTCAATTTTCACACACTACAGAATCAAAAGTAGCTGGAAAGATCTGGACTTTGGTTTTTAGCCACAGCTTGATATAGGCAGATGCAGGCACTCGTGTTATTCTTCCTATAGACTCAAGACTGCTCAGCTGTGAATTTTCGACAGTCTTGTTAGAAATAACCTACATTTTATCACATATAAAATATCCTTGATTGTAAGATGTGAAATTATTTAATATTCCACTAAAACAGAGAGAGGGAGAGAAAGATGTTGGGGGCGGGGCATACACTCTGGGATTCTAATACCCAATTTCTGCAAAAACCATCCTAAATCCTCACTGTGGGGCTAAATAAGAACTAAACCCAACATTCAGGAAGGGACAGTTAAGGAAACTTGTAGGTTTCAACACTGACACTGGATGGCGGAAGCAGGGAAAAATCTCTCATGAAAATCTGAACTACAATCTACCACTGTTGCAGGTGTGCAGTGTGAATTCACAGTACTAATGTGGTCCAAAAATCCTCAGTGGAGGACTTAATTTGAAATGGTCTCAACTTGATAGTGCCCTTAGGTGACTGGCAAGAACAAACAGAGAAGCTTCCTTCCTGGAAGAAGAAGAAATGAAAGTTCAGTCTAGGACAGTAGAAGTGGTAGGATGCACCAAATGCGAGGGGCATCCTGACTTCAGAGCTATGCAAATGTGAATAAAGTGCATCTTCATCTGAAGAAATCAGACAGCTTGTGTGATTCTGCTTCAAATGCAGTGTTTTTCATACATGCTTAGTTTTGCAAAGACCACATGAATGTTCTTTGACGTTCCCATTTGTTGTGGGAGTCGATTTGGGGGAATTTCTTTGTTCCTAGCTGCTGTTCGTATTTTGGTCATCCTGGAGCTTTGACCTAAGAGACATCTCCATTTGCTTTGATTGCATTCTACTCTTTGCTCCTTATCTCTGGTTTTATAGTAGTTTCCTGAATTTCTAATCTTTTATTAATTCATTCAAGAATGCTTATTCAGATGACTCAGAGCTTCATAAGATAGATGAATTCTTGTCTTTATGGAGTTCAAAGACTTACCTGGGGATTTTCAGACTTTAGTCAATGTCAAGTTTACCTGTGAAACCTATAAAGAATGAAGGTACTTGTGTCCCTTTTGGAGGCTCTGATTCAGAAAGTCAGGAATTGGTCCTTAGTAGCTGTTTTTAACAAGCCAGAAGTGAACCTGAGGCGCATTGAAGTTTGAGAACTCTGGGTTAGCCCACTGCTGTGTGTGCTCCCATCTCACCTCCAAAATCCCAGTGTTGACCCTGCTTTATTTCTGCAAATCACTACTACTCATAGTCCTGGCTCGAAAGAAACAATTAGAACTAAAACTTGTCCATGACAATTCATTAAGGCGGTTTTGACCCAAGCCAATGGAATCATGTTTCTTTATAATTAGCTGGATTTGATCAACATAATGGGCTCAGCCATGTAATTTTTATTGCACTGTTTGCTCCAACAGCACCTGAATTGCCTGGAAAATGGTCCCAATCTTCCACTACGAAGGACACATCCCCATAACACAGGGTGGTGTTTTCTGGGACTCCTATTGTGTGGTAAATTCTCTATAGGTGTTTTTTGAAGCCAATGAACTGGAGTCCCTCGAAGATTCTTAAGTGCCTTCTGAACGATCAGGAAGAAGTTATATTAGAAAATGAGATATTCTGATAACAGTAGAGAATCCTGGTTCTATGTGCTGAGTTATAGTCTTATTCCCTGGGGACACATGACTAATTGTTAGTGTGTATAGAAAAATCAGAAGGTTTCATTTTATGATCATGTCAGACATCAGATACTTTTCTGTTTTGCTTGCTAGTAGCAAATTTGCAAAGCATGCCGTGTTAAATACCCTCATCCTTTTTCAGCTTCGTTGTTGAAGTAGAAAGGGAAGGAGAGCGAGCGAAGTTTCAGAGTTCTATGCCCTGTCACAAACAATCTCTAACCTGGGCTTCAGTAACTACACCTGTAAAATGATAAGGTTGATTTAACGTGCAGCCTAAACCCTCAGGTTTACTGTAAAATTCCTCTAAATCAACACGTGATAAACATAATATGCAAGAGAGCTATCATCAATAATAATGTCAGTAGGATGAAGGAACCAGCTGTTGTAACTTGGTTACTTTCAACAATAGAGATTCAAACTATGTTTGAGAGCATATTACAACCTGTTTGCACACTGAGTAAAACATGCATCTCCATTCACTTAGCCCCTTCTGTAGGTTTTCAGTTTAGGACACGAATAATGATACAACTTGAAACTTGACATTGCTCCATACCTCTCAATCAAGGTTGTCACCAGCCACTTTCTTGGTGCCATCTTCTGCAGTCTTTCCTTTATTTTCACTGTAAACAGTTCGGCATGCCATGCCTGTGGTTGCATTCCGAAAAATGAACGAGGAAAGCTGATCGTCAGGCTGTGTCTCTCTGCTCTGAGCGCAAAGCAACCTCTCCAGATCTAGCCCTCTTCTTCTGCATGATACTGTGCTAACTAGAGAGGTATGAGGAGGTCCTCAAGGTGCCTAGTCTCGTGATGGCAGATCAGGTGCCCTCAAAGAACACCCTAAGTGACTTCATGTTCTGTGATAAGAAGGAGGGGACGTAAGTCAGCATTTCACAACCATTTCAAAAGTTTCAAAAAAAACCTCAAATCATTTTCCTTCCTGCTACTCCAGGCCTTAAAAGACACTTTTAAAATTGTCATGTGCTTTACTGTTTGGTTTAACTACTTGTGTTATTATTACTACTTTTATCATTGTTCTTCTTCTTATTATTATTATTTTATATAACAACTCCTCTCTCCAAGTCAATAAGGAGACCCGGCATCTGGATGTTATACAAACTTTACCCACAGGGGCACTGTTGACTGGGAGAAGGGAAAAAATGGGTTTCACTGCAGTGTTTATTGGAGGGTTTTCCTGATAATATTAATTTCCTAAAAGGGGGCAGCCCATCTTGTGCTGGGGAAATTGGAAGCCTGGCACCACAATCCCATAGGGATTGAAATGACCATCCATAAATCTGCACAGCATGCCTGATTCTGCCCCCATTGAGCAACTGTAATAGGAGTTCTATAGACACGGCAGGAGCTGAATCAGGACTACCAAGTGGAAGAAGGATGCTGTCCTCGCTGTATTTGCGTTACAGACAGTAGACGGCTGGGCATGCATCCTGGAACTGTACAGTTTCCCAGTGAGCTAAGTCCTAGATTTTATAGCCATTTGTGTTTATTTACCAATACCTTGCTATTTTATTTATTAAGTTTGTCACTAAACCCTGTTTTGCATACACTAGTGCTTGCTCATGCATGCCTTATGAATACAGAAATTAGCATCTCATTAACTTGATAATTAGGCCAATGATAAACAGCTGTTTGGTTGCCATGTAGGGCAAGATTTCTACTGAAGTTACTTATCTGCCATACACAATAGCAGTGCAATTATTTGTCACACTATCAATTATAGACAAACAACAATAGGAAATAAACTTTTTTTTGCACATTTGCTTTCATTGTAATTAAGATCCAAATTCATGCTCTGCTTTTGAAAAAATGATAATGCAGTGTTGTCTGACAATCTTGACAATGTACATTTTCAGCCTGGCTTTTCTTTTCTTTTTTTTTTAAAGATTTTATTTTTTATTTTTTTCCTTTTTCTCCCCAAAGCCCCCCGGTACATAGTTGTATATTCTTCGTTGTGGGTCCTTCTAGTTGTGGCATGTGGGACGCTGTTTCAGCGTGGTTTGATGAGCAGTGCCATGTCTGTGCCCAGGATTCAAGCCAACGAAACACTGGGCCACCTGCAGCGGGGCGCGCAAACTTAACCACTCGGCCACCGGGCCTGGCTTTTATATTTCACACACAGTTCAAACATCTCACATTGTCCATTCTGCTATAAATGACTATTTCCAACATGTCCTTTTTTTTTTTTTAACTTTCTTGTTTCCATTTCATGATGTCGAGAGCATGGCATCCGTTGATCACCGAGAATTTCTCATGTTGTCCTATTTTGCTCTGCTCTCTGACTACTGCCCCCTCCAAGATTAACCTGTGCTTTGACCTTCTCTTGCTTATAATATGTCTTGTGCTGAGAGAAATCATCTGAGAGATGTTAGGACTACAATGAAAGTTAGGAAAATGTTTTCTCAATTGTTTAAGAGTAGTTCAATCCACATTTATTTCAAAAAAAAGAAAAGAAAAAATAAAAGAAAACAACGTGTTTCCCTTCAATCCACATGGGTTGAAAATTGGAAATGTAATTTTAAAAAACCCATAAACCAAAACCAGAAACTTGTCTTTGCGACTAATAACAAAGGAACTCAGTGCTGTGCTCACAGCAAAGTTGTGGAAGATAATTTGAAACTTCAGTTAGCTTCCCGTAGGGAAAAATAACAACCACCAAACTAATGGGTAATCAATGGCCAATTGCTTCAGAAAAGAGGCGCCCCACAGAATTCCCTGGGATTTAATGTGCTACATAGGAGGCATTGGGAAGTGTCTTAAGACCATCCACATGAGCCCACTTTTCTTAACAAAGAAGTAAGGTCTTTGGGTGCTGTTTTTGCTAATCAAGACCTGGAGATGAAATGCTGTCTTCATTTAAGTTTCCCTGTGCTGTTCTCTGAACCAATATATTAAAAACAATCTTCCCCATGATTTCTGGTGCTGTAGTGGAGTATAGTTTATGTGAAAGTAAATCTGGAAAGATTACCTTTCAAAACTGCCAGATGCTTCACATTTTCTGGTAGAAATCTGGATTCCAGGTCTGTAATGATATTTCCTGCTGTGCTCAACACTCAATCAGGACGTATGCTTCTTGGAGGGCAATATAAGGATTCCAAGGCTAACTTGGCCATTTGGCTTTTATATTTTTCCAGTCCAGCTGGGGGGTATAAATTTAAATTCTGGGCCCCCCAAGCTAAACTTCAGAAGGAGTCTTTGTTAATTTTAGACCTCCTGCAGTTGAACCCCTCTCCTTTCATAAACTTTCTCATGCAAGGCAGTTTATGATCATATTTATATGATCATATGAATGAATAAAACATACCTTTTTTAAAAAGAAAATTAAATTATTCCATTAATGATACAGGAATGCATGGGCTCTAATTGCCCCTGGCTCTCCCATGTTTAGATCAAGTTCTTTCCTCTACCCAGTTTGAATAACATTAAGGTCCCCCTCCCTCCTTTCCTTCGTCTATCTTGTACACTGTGTAGTATGATGTGGTGGTTATCAGCACATACTCTGGAGTCTGTGAGACCAAGGTTGGAATCTTAGCTCTTTCATTTTAAAGCCATTGGATGTTGGGATGATTAACTTAATTTCTCTGATCTGTGGTTTACTCACCTATAAAATGTGGCTAATAATAATATCTACTCCCTAGGGTTATTGTGAGGATTAGGTGAAATAATGTCTATAGAGCATTTAGCACCGTGCTGCACATAGCACACACATCAGTTCATATTAGCTGCTTTCCTTAACTGGGGGACAGCCTCACACACAGGCAACATCAAGGCAAGGACTCCTGAAACTCGCTGCCAAGGTTCAAATCCTCACTCCGGTGCACACAATGGGTGTGAGCTCACACAGCTGTGAATATCTTTGTGTCTGCTCTCTCATTTCAAAAATGGGAAATAATAGTAGTACCTACCTCATGAAGCTATTGTGAAGATTAAATGAATTAATGATTGGTAAAGTTCCACACGTTTTTATTGAATGAATCTAGAAAACACTTGGTGCGCCCCTCTCCCCATGTCAATTTGGTCCAAGCTGCTCTCCTCACCTCATTGTTGTTCGTGTCGTTTCTCACAAAGCTCCTTTTAGAACTCTGGGGAAACTCCTAAACAGACTCTTCCTGTGTCAGGCAGCATACAGTGGTGCCACCTGAACCAGAGGTGCCTGGGAAGGTAACTGAGTCATTTAAGACAAGCAAACTAGCCTGGGGGTGACACAGTCTTGAGGTACAGGCTGACACAATCCGCTCAGTTCTGGGGGTCCATCTTTTCTAACTCCACTTATTCATCCACGGCCCTTCATTGTTCTCCAGCCTCTGATCCTATAAAGTGCAGCACATATAAAGTGTAGGTCCCCTACTACTGGGATGCTTCTTCTGGTACTTCCAGCCTAGAACACACTGGGCCTCAGCAGACCTCCAATAAGGCAAGTCTAGAGAGTTGTGTGTGCTCTGCCATTTCCCTGCTTATAAATTTCACTCAATAAGCTGTAGTATATGTTTGTATCGTGGTGCTAGTATCTCTGTCATCTTTGTATGACGGTTGTATCCTGATTTGCCCTGTTTAATATTTGTGTGTTGTTTTCCTAGTTAGCTGGAGATTCCTCAGGAATATCTGACACTATGTATGACCTCAAATCCTAGCTCTGTACTTAGCCTATCACAGACACTCAGTACACTTTTGTGTTTAGATAATCCTGATGAAACTAGTTTTAGGGTTAAATTTGGTTGCAAGTATCAGGAAAGTCCCAAATCACTACAGCTTAACCAAGATAATATATTTCCTTCTTACGTTCAAAAAAGATGTACCCTAGGGTTGATGTGATGGCCCACAGCACCAGGGATCTAGTTCACTCTCTCTCAGTGCTCTGACTTCAGATCATAGCTTTAGATCTCGAGGTTGTCTCACGGTCCAAGAAACTGTTGGAGCACCAGCCATTGAGTTCCCATCACAGACAACAGAAAGACAAAGGGGTGAACTCCTTGCTTGAAGAAAACTTGCTGATAGTTGAACACCAGGCACAATTGCTAACATTGCATTGGCTAATGGATCACACCTAGCTGCAAAGAAGACTAGAAAATGTGGTCTTTGCTCTGAGAGGTGATGAACCCCACCGAAAGTCACAATCTGATAACTAAAGAAGAATGGGAGAATAGAACTGGGGGTGACTAGTCTGCTCTGTCCTATCTGCCGTGCCTTTAGTTCCTGGATCTAGGTCCTTCCCACTTCCCTTGCTTTTTGCTTTTTGTTTGCATGAAGAAATCAGTTTGATTTCTGTCATTAAATGTAACTAGTACGGTAGTAAGCAGCACATCCACATAACCATGGACAATTTACCTGTGCTTATTGATTTTCAGAATTGGCAACATAATACCTTTCCCACTTGCCTATGCCTACAACAGAGTGGTTATAAAAAGTGAAAAACTTAATTATACCTAATATTTGTCAAATGTGTGCTGTATGCTAGGGATCAGGAGGTACCTATTTTAATGCTCAAAACCATCCTATGAAGCAGATGTTATTACTCACAGATAAAGATTTTAAAAATCCAAGCTGAAAGGTTACAAATGTGCAGCTCCTGTTACACCATCGGTAAGGAACAGAGCTGGCATTGGAGTCCAGGGCATTCTGACGCCTACATCCACCTTGTAACCCCTATGCAATGCTTTATAAAAATCAACTGTTGAAATGGGCTGTAAATCATGTAGACATAGTTCTGCATCCTACTCATTTTATGTGTTTATTGTTCTTGATGATGATTTTAACTATTCTCTTTAGAATGAAGCATCATGTGGAAATCTGACATGGTAAATTATGTCTTTTAGAAGTAAACGCATAATAAATCATCTCAAAATTTCTCACAATTTTGTTGCTTTTGCCATTAGAACATCCTTTACTTCAAGCTGGTGTCTCATAGATCACATAGCGAATTAGAGGCATTCTTTTCCTCTCTCTTGGTTTTCCAGCTATACCCTATCACAGTTCAAGTGGGTCAGTACAGAACTACAACACCATGAGGCATAGTAACTAAGTTACCATGTTGTTCACTATGCAGCTCCTCAGCTGCTAACCCTTTTCAAAGCTTTTCCCCATATCACTCTTTGTTGGGTGTGGCCGTAGTAAAAACAAAACCAAAATAGAGTTCCATAGTGGGAAAAAAGGCTCGAGTTTCAAAATAAAGGGATTCAGAACATTCCTGTCTCTGTTAATGTCTCTTCCATGGCAATGGAAAATAAAATGTTGAAGACAACTTCCAGAGTAACTCCTCACCTCTTTCAGAGCTGCCCATCATGCATCAACCCCATACTCTAGATCTGACAACAGTGTGTGTCACCTAAGACCCCATGTCCCAGGTTGTAGGTAGCAGGACTGGTGGGGGAGGTTCTCCTGACTAAAGTAGACCAATCAGATTACCTCTTTCTCAGGGATTTGTAACTGAAGCTGAGAGATAGTTAGCCATTTTAGGTTTAGAAATGACTATCTTTCTCTCCAGTATATGAAGAGATGAAGAAAGTTGAACTGTGGAGAATCAGAAGTGAAGCATGTGTGCTAAAAGGACCAAAGATAGAAGGTGGAGACGTTGAGTGCCCTGCATTCCCCAGGGCTTATCGCCTCCTGGTTCACTCATTTCTTTCCTCTTTGCTTGAATGGGCTCAATTTGATTTCTGTTATTAAATATAACCCAAAGAACCTTAACTAATTCAGGAGGGAAACAGAATATTAAGAGAGGCATTCGGGAGAAGAACTTCTAAAACAGTTTGCTACTGCACAGAAATGAGGCAGAAAAACCAAGACCCCCAGAGATCCCAAGCAGTGGTGTTGGTCATAGCCCTCCCACCTATGCTAATTCAGAGTGTAGAACAGTTTTCTCACTTGTTGGGCCACTCGTGACAGTATCTAATCACAAAAATCTCTTCCAGAAAGGCATTCTAGGATCTTCGCCCTGCAAAATATTTGGAACTGAATTGTACAAGCTTATGAACAGACTCCCGCTATTCACAGGGTAATGGAAACTACAGGACTCCCTGCGCGTATCTTTGGGCAGGGAAATCTCCTAGAAGCTATGCAGCCTGAAACCAAAGATTCTTGGAATATAATACATGAAGATGATCTTTTTCTTGGCAATCTTCCACAAGCCTTCAATCACTCTGTGAACTAAATTTCTTTCCATATGTTTTTCATTCATTTACGTTTAAGATAAAAATTATTGGCTCTGGGAGCCATTTCATGAGTGGTGATTCATTGATTCTTTACACTGTGATTTCAACTCAGTGATGATGCATGTTGTCCACATGAGGTTCCAAGAAAGTGGCATCATTCTGATGCCATCTAAAGTCATCACTTGGTAATAAGAGACTTGCAGAGTTTCTGTTACTCTCCAGCAAAGAAGTTTGAGAGAGGATCAGTATCTGTGGTGTTGCTCTATTTTGAATTCATTCCTTTTGAGTCATTTACTGAAAAACTAACATTCTAAGTAGGGCAAAAGCTCATTGTTTAATTTTATGAAATCATATGCATATTTTATGTCCATTACTGCTTCTGAGAACACATTAAGACACAATTCAAATCTTTCAAGCTAATTTTGGCACCTCTTGCCTTAGTTTATATCCTAGAAAAAAAGGGTTATTTGATTTATTTTTCAGTATTGCGATTCTTGAAAAACTCTTCTAATGTGGTCACATTTGTGCTACATTGAGCTGTTTGATGTGCAATTACTCCATTTCTTCTCCTGACATTGCCAGTATGAATCATACTAACGTTAAAAATATAAGCATAAAGAACACTAAAAAAATCAGCCACTAATGTAAACTATTTGAGCCATTCACCCAAATATCCGCCTTCCCATATCCTCTCTTTTGATGGAATGTAATTTCTCTCTTGCATTTTCTGAAGCTGTGTCTGTCTACCTAATGCCCAAATAGCAAGTCATTTTGAGGAGATAGTCCAAAATCAACGGAAAACATCCATTTACCAAGTTCGACAGTGACAGATAGCCCTATGTTTTCTCTTGATTGGGATTCTACGTAGGAAGTTTGCCTAAATGTAAAGATAAAATAGATATGGTCTTGGAAAAACTATTTTCATCATTTAAGAAAAAAATAGATATTCCTGAGCCTTCACTGGAACTGTCCCACTTGGGTTTTTAGAATGGCAAAGGGCATATTTTGCCTCATTTGCCTGTGAAAATATGCCTTTTGGAGAGCATGGAAAACTTATATCATTTGAAGTGCAACTTGATAAGTGTTTCATTTTTTATGAACCCCAGGAAAAGAAATTTATTCCAGTTTTACAAATAGCAAATTTTTTTTTATTCTTAGAACTATCTCTATTCAACAGAAAATTGGTATCGTATTCTGAATATTTCCTATGTAGCTGGAGAGTTATTCATAAAAGATAGAAGAATACAGTTTTTCTTATGACAGTTATTAGAGCTAACGTTGAAGTTTTAATAAACATTGAATAGTTTGCAAATATGATCTCATTCAATCGTTGATAACTCTAAATGTCTAATCATTAACCCCATTTTACAAATGAGAAAATGAAATTGCAAAGCGTCTAGATAACTTGGCTGCAGTCACATAGCCAGTATGAGGAAGAACTGAGACTCAAACCAAAGTTTCATCAAATTCCAAAAGCTCAAGGTAGTAATTGTCTGCAGGTACATCCACTATAAGTTTTGAAAACCACCATTAAGGAGAAGAGATGCCAGGATGCCAAGTCAGGCCCTGCCACTTACTGATAAAGTGGGCTTGAGAAGGCACCTACTTCTACGTATGTTTTTTTGCTTTCTATAAACAGGGAGAATAATACCTCTGTACATGAGAGAGTCAAAGGAGATAGTTTCTGTGAAAGCTCTTTGAATCTGCCAAGTGCTCTTCGTAAGTAAGATAGAACAATTATGCTCATCTACATCTAAAATCTTAGAGCTTGACAGAGTGTGTCTGCTGTTTAAGGCCACGGATGAGAAGCAATGTGCTCTGGGCAGCAGGGCTGTGCATTCTTTGTGAGTGCGGAGTGATTGGTACTGATTGCTCCAGCTTTTCAAGTCATCTGTAGAAATAGAAAATATTGTGTTTTATCTGAGGAAACAAGACTGTTTCAGAGTATTCACATTCTCATCAATTTTTCTTGAAGAACATATAATTACACAATGGATGGATCTGAATCCTGAGAGTGAAGTGTAAGAGATGGAATTGCAGAAAGCTGCAAGACGTGAGGAGCACAGCGGAAGATGGGTATTTGCATCCACTTCCTTCCCGGAAATGGTAGTTTCATTTTCTGAAAGAAAAATGGTAATGATAGTTTATAAGAGAAATAGACTGCTCTCTGAAACATCTTGAAGAATATTTTTGTTCAGCATAAAATGTAGTTTCAGAACTGATCATAGATCCTAATTTTTTCGTCAACTTTAATGTTTAGAATAAAGTTCATCAGATGAGCTAATCTTGTTGTCATTCTCTCTCTCCCCTGCCCCATTAAATGTTGTATATGTATACGAATATGCATATGTGTGTATTATACCTGTATATCTGCATGTGTATGCATATGTGTATGTATATGTACACATTTAAGAGAAAAGGCAGCATAAGTGTTTGGATAGCCATCTCTTAATGAACACCTATTATGTCCCACACAGAAGCCTTCCTTTCCCTTATCTTACTTAATCCTCCCAAGGATTTTGTAGGTGCCTTTATCAAGTGAAAAGCAGAGGCTTGGAGAGGTCAGTGACCTCCAGTCCTTACCTCTGACAATAACCATAATTGAGACCTACTATATTCCTGACATTTTACACAATCTCTCTCTAGTCCTCGCCACAACAGTGCAACAACTAATGTTGTTCTTATTTTCAATGCAGACACTAATTGTCAGAGACTTGAAAAAATACCAGAAGTCATACAACTAGTAAGTCACACAGCTGAGAATCCATGCCATGCTGGACCAACGTCAAAGCCCAAAACCACGCATTATGGTACGGATTATGAATGGTCAGGTTCACGGGCTCTTGGCAGAATTCAGGTCCTAAGGACATCACTTCACCTTCCCTGTCGTCTGGTCCTCTCCACATCACAGTGGTTTGCCTCTCCAAAACCAGCAAGAGACCATTTCTCTTTAGAGCAC
This sequence comes from Equus quagga, assembly GCF_021613505.1. NCBI lineage: Eukaryota > Metazoa > Chordata > Mammalia > Perissodactyla > Equidae > Equus > Equus quagga. Next base: position 19,153,645 of record NC_060284.1, on the reverse strand, counting down.
CAGAAGAGTCTTAATGAACATAATGTAATCAGTGGGATGACATACTGTCACCTTTGGCCTATAATCTAACCTCATCAGGAGAGTGACATCTCATCACCTTTGTTACATTTTTTTGGACAGAAACAAGACGCAGTGTCCATTGCATTCAAGGAGAGGGGATTATACAAGGGTGTGACTCATTGGGGATCAATTTAGAGTATGTTTTCTGTGGCTGGAACACCAAATAATTCTACCCAGATTAGAATCACCATATAATCTAAACTCTGTATTCTGTTTTGTATTATTAACCAAATTTACAAATAGTTGAGGGCTCAAAAAAGGATAAAATTTTCCTTATAAAATTATGTAGCTGACATACTCTGTCTTAATGTTTTCATCGTCACTATTTCCCCACATACCTAGTTCTTGAGAATCATTTTGTACATAAAAGTAAGTGCTCACAAGCATCATCAATTACTGCAGTATTTTATTCTTTCAATGATTCTTTCCACATTTACACTTCAGTTGACTGGTCAAATTTACCATATAAAATTCAGAAAGAGATTTTCTTTTAAGTTATATTCAAAATATTCTAAAACATCTTCCTATATTTGAAAGTTAACATTAGGATATTAACAATAAATTCAAATCATATAACTTCTTCCTATTAACATAGTTACGGTGATTATTTTTGACAAGAAACTCTGGAATCACATAAGCATAGATAATGCAGAATTCCAGGGATGTCAGATATAATCTTGAAGTAGGCATTTGGCTACTCACCTTTCAAAATGATGAGTTTGAAGTTGGATCCAAGACCAAAGCAAAAGCCACCAGTGCTGTTACTGCTGATTTTCACTCCCGGTGGCTTTAGAATTGCGATTGTAGCTGTATGTTGGCCCATTTTTCATTCCTATTTTCATTTATTTGTGTCTTGTATCATTTTCTCTTGACTAACTTCACCAAATGTTTGCCTATTGGTTTTATTAAAGAATTCCCTTTGGAGTTTGTTATTAAACTCTATGCTTCAGATTCTTTTCTTGTAAAAATGGAGATGATAATAGTTCTCTTTAAAATTTGTTTTCTATTTCATTAATTTCTGTTCTTATAATTTCATTTTGTCTACTATATTCCAGTTTACCCTGCTTTTCCTTTTTTTACCTTAAGTTAGATATTCAGGCTTTTAATTTTGAGCCTTTCTTCTTTTTGAATATGAGCATTTAAAACTTTAATTTTCCTCTGGCTACTTCTTTAGCTACGTTGCACAAGTTTTGACGTATTGTAACTTCATTGTTTTTCAGACTTAAGTGTTTAAAATTTTTAGCAGTATTTATTCTCTTACCCAACAGTTATTTATAAGTCTCATTTCTTATTTAACAGATACCTTGCTTTAATTGACCTTTATATTGATTTCCAATTTAGTTGGACTTTGTTCAGAGAAAACGATCTGACACTTCTTGTTCTGAAATTCACTGAGACTTCCTTTAAGGACTAGAATGCAGTCAGTTTTGTAAGTGGCCTGAACATTTTAAGAAGATTTGACATTCTTTCACTGCCTTTATTTGATCACCACAAAAATCTCAATGAGTTAACATAGTAAAATTTATTTCTCACTCAGATGAAATTCCAGAAAAGCTATTGGTAGTGACTTCAAGCAGAGATTCAGGATTCAGTCTGCTTCCAGCTTGTAGCTCCACCATTTTTGAAATGTGACTCCTAAAGTCATCTTGTAGATTATCTGAATTCTGAGGAGCCACAAGGGAAAAAACATCATGGAGACCATCTTAGTCACATGGTCACAAATGGCTGGGAGAGGAGCTGGGAAATGTAGCCAGTTCAGTGCCAGGAAGAAGAGGCAAAGGATTTGCTTGATTAGCTACCACACCACCTCAGTTCTGCTATTTTTTAATTCTACATATTAAGCATGCTCATTATTATTTTTTTAAACACAGAATTATGAATAACTTTTGTTTAGCTTTTCCTTCATATTTACTAATATGTTGGCTCATCATTTTCTTAATTTAGGCTTTTTTGCATTAGCCAGAATAGACAGGTTGTGCTGAGGGAACAAATTAACTCTGAAATCTCAGTAGGTTAGCTGTCAAAACTTTATTAACCAATCGCACCAAATGTCAAATGAAGGTGAGTGGAGCTGTTTCTCCTTAAAATCAGTCAGGGACCCAAGCCGATGAAGACCTCGTCATAGTGTGATGCTTCTCTGGGTTACATGTGTCGCGGTCCCCCATGTCTCCCTCTCTCAGGCTCATTAGTCAGAGCCTGTAGTCTGGCCTCTGCAGTCACCTCACAGCGGAAATAGGGTGGTGAACACACAGTATTGTCTCTGCCGCCCTTCCCTTCTGATTTCATCTTCTTCTTTCCTTTAAAAATTGCCTCGTATGAACTTCTGTTCATTATAAACACTCTTAGTTTTTGTTTCTCTGATTATATCCTTATTTGTCTTCATTATTTAAAAATTGTTGTATTCGCAATTATAAGTTAATAATTGTTTTCTCTTAACATTTAGGAAATATTATCCTATTATCTTCTGGTTTCCATTGGGCTTCTGGAAGTTAGAAAACATTTTACTCTTTTTTTTCCGTGACTTTGAAGTTTACAAATTTCTACCGCAATATGTATGTGCTTCTTATTAATTATGCCTGGAACTCAATGGCTGTTTCTGAAATTTCAAGGTTTTTCTTCAGTTCAGTGAACTAGTATTCTATTATTTCTTTGTTCATTATTTCTCATCTGTTCCCTTTTGTCCCCCTGTAATTATATTATTCACACATTAGGTATGCCAGATCTCTCTTCCATATCTCATATTATTTTGCTCATATTTTCTATTTCTTTGTAAATTTGTTCTACATTGGTGCTTATTGCTTCAGTTTGATCTTCCAAGATACTATTATCCAAGATAACTATTTCCTACCATGTTGTCTTTCTTTAAAACTTTCATATCCCTTCCCTCTTTCTTCTTACTAAGCGCAACTCGCCATACTTCTGAGTACAAAAAGCTATCAGAGATCTTGTTCACCTTCCCAGCACAAAATCTGTTTGCAAGTAACTCTGCTGCAACCATTTTCTTTGCTTTTGTCCCTATTGAATGGCCAAATTTTGTATTTGTGCTGTAAATCCTAATACCTTCCATACTGTTATTCTTTTATATTAATTTGTCTCTAGTTATCCGTTTATATCAGTATACAAACATGCCTTCGTAGCAAGGAATATAACATGGTGGTTCTGGAGTCAGATTATGAAGATTCAAAGCTTAGCTCTGCCAATTTTAAGCCATGTGATCCTGAACAATTTAATTAAATTTATTACAAATCTCTTTTCCCATTTAATAAGGGTGTATATAGTAGTACTTACCTCTTTATATTGTTAAGATTAAATAATTTATTAATTTGAAGCTATTGGCATAGTGCCTGACCTATAGCACTTGACAAATAGAGTTTAATATTTTTCATCAAAGTGAAAGCAATCTCGTTTGACTCTATAGAATGTCCTGATTCCTGCCCAGTTGTCTGCTCCCTTTCGTATCAAAACGGTTATCATGTGTCTATCTTCTCTCTCACTCTGAGTCATCTCATCCATTCCTTGATTTGAAATCTACCAACATGCCGGTAACTCCCACGTGTCTATGTCTGCTCACCTGTCTCCTTTGCATCCTAGACTTGTACCTGCTCATTCAATATCTCCATTGTGATGACTCATTTGTATATCAGCCTTAACATGGTCAGAATTGAATTCTTGATGTTGGCACCTCCCCATCAAATATTTTCTTTTTTCCAGTCTTTTCAATTTTATTAAATGTCACCACCACACAACCAATTTCTTAAACGAGATTCCTAAGAATTGTCTTTGATCGCTGTATTTCCCTCACCAACCACATCAGCGTGTATAATTGGCTTTACCTCCAAAATCTGTCCTCCTATCACTGTCTCCACAGCCACAATCTTTTTCAATCCAATATCATCGCACACATAGCTTCCTGACTCCCCTGCCCACTTCCATTCTTGTACCAATAACCCCTCCACCTATTCTCCAGAGAGCTGCCATAATCATCATTTAACAATTCAGATATTATCATGTCATGATCCAACCTAAGACTTCTACTTTTTTTTTAGCCTAAAAGTTGAACTCTCATAGATCCCAGCCTGCTCAGGCCCTAAAAACTTCTCCTACTTTATCTTCATCACTGTCCTCACATTCACCATGTTCTAACCACACCGGCATACTGATAGTTCATAGGGCATTTGAGCTTTTTCCTGTCTCAGGGCTTTTAGGCATAGTTTCCTGTGACTGCAGTAATATTCATTTGCCAAATCCCTGAATTCTTTGGGACTGTGCTAACACCTCCATAGAAAAGATTTCCCTCAACCCTTTAGAAATTAGTCCATACTTCTCCCTTTATTCCCTATCTTAGCACCCTTCTCATTGCCTTCGTAGCATTTTATACAACTTATATTCTCTTACACTGTGGTCTCTCATTTACTTCCTGTCTCCTCCACTTGAATGTACGTTCCTTAAGGGCAGGGCCATCTGTCTTGTATCTGGTTAAATACACTGTGCCTGATATACAACAGATTCTAAATTATTTCTTTATTGAAAAAATAAATAAATAAATGAAGACTAAATTATTTCTGAACTATATTATTTTGTTAACTTCTCTTTCAAATTTTAAAGTAAAACAATGTCTTATTTCATTCTAGAAATACACTTTTGTGCTTTAATCAGATCTCTTTGAAAGACTTCATTACAGTTGCACTCCATTCTTTTGGCGTTTCTTTTTTGGTTATTCCAACAGTTCTACTTGCTCAGAACCACCAAGCTGGCTCTTTGGCTTGGTTTCCTTCTTGTGATATATTGTATCAACTTAAATTGATTGATTGATTGTGATGGTTCCTTGGCTGGTGGTGATTGAATTGGTGCAGGGTTGATGTCTCTCAAGCCGTGGTGGACAGGAAGTCAGGGAAGATAATGAAATGAATTGTTTTTCAGTGAGTCAAATAAACTGTAAACCAAATGAATTGTAAATCAGGGAACTTTCTTTTAAGTCACGCGGTAGAAACCCCCCTGTTCTTCAGGTGCAGGTGAAGATGGGTTGTCCTCAGCCCAGCGCTGCAGAAGGTTACAGTGCTGCCTCTAAAGTCATGAGCACTAGTATTAGTCTTTTCCAAAAGTAATCATCATGCATTGACCAGAGCAGCCCCCGCCCGGTACTGAGAGAAAACACCTAGGTTTGCATTCTCTGTCACCCTCATTGGTCTCCTCTTAGACTTGAAAAGAAAGGCAAAGGACATTTCCAAGTTACCTGGTTCTTAATCTTCTCCATCACCTTGTTTAAGCACTCTGTTTAAACAATTATACACCTTTCAGGTACCTTCTAAATTAGTCCTGGATAAACAGCGGTGCCAGGACTTCCTCTGTGATCTAACTGTGACAATCTCAGCAGGAAATTGGCAGAGAGACAAAGGGTCAAGAACAGGTTTTCAAGCCCCCATTTTCCATCTGTGTTTTATTTTGAAAGCCTGGATTGAATCAATAAAAGAGTAAAGGACCCAATATGAAGATAAGCCTAAGCAAAGATCAAGAAAACAGCATAAAATTTGACTCAAGTATAGAAAAAAACTAAGTTTGGGATGGGGACAAGGGTAGTTGAGAAGGGATAACGTGAAGAATTAGCTAGAAAACTTAATGACTTTTCCAGGTGTTTTTGACAGTGAAAAAAATAATCCAATTTATGGAAATTAATTGTACTCAAGGTTTAAATTTTTAAAATTTATAATGTACTTTATAATGTATATGAGATATATATGATCTAAATATGTCATGATCAAACACTTAGCATTACCTATGTTTCACTGGCTGGTGGATTGCCTTAGATGTTCACCTTAAGCAGAGAATATCTGTAAAAATATGTTGGAGAATTTATAAAGAACTCATCAATAGTGACTTTTTTTTTTTTTTTGAGGAAGATTAGCCCTGAGCTAACATCTGCCAATCCTCCTCTTTTTTCCGAGGAAGACTGGCCCTGAGCTAACATCCGTGCCCATCTTCCTCCACTTTATATGTGGGATGCCTGCCACAGCATGGCTTGCCACATGGTGCCATGTCCGCACCTGCGATCCAAACTGGTGAACCCTGGGCCGCTGAAGTGGAATGTGCGCACTTAACCACTGTGCCACCGGGCTGGCCCCCACTAATTGTGATTTATACTGGACCCCAGAGAATGAGTCTGATGTTTATCTTGATGTTTGTTTGGTGGCAGGATGTATCAAAAGCTAGAACATAAGACAATTTATACATAAAACTTGTGACTAAAGAAACTAAGACACTTTGACTAGCAGTGTACTTCCCTGACATTTTTTGCACAATTACTTCTTGCTTGATCTACTGCAACTCTAATACTCAGCACGAAGTTAAGTATGGGACATACTTAGCACTCAAAAGTAGGAAAATTCATTGAGAAACTCACTGAGAAAGCACTCAATGAGTAGTTTTTGAATGATTGGCCTATGTTCTAGAGTGGAGAATTCAGTCTAAGGCTGAGCATTATGAATTGTATTTATTCATTATAAAATGTAGCAGTCAAAAGCGAAATGCTAATGTTCAACATGGTATTGGTTTTATAAAAATAAATAAAATATAATGAAAGAATTACTGAGAGGAGAAACAAAAATATAGATTATCCAGAAGTCAAAAATAAAAATCCCAAGGGTTATGAAGGAAACTGAAAGAATAAAACTCAGAAGAAAAATGTATGTTATAAAAAGGAAAATATAAGCAATAGAAATATTAGCATATTTTCCCCTTTTATACAAAATGGCTGCCTTTGCAGTTATTTGCACTTAACAAAACTCATCAAAGGGACATGTCTAGGTAATGCGAGTTGAGATGAGTTCCCACAGTTTGAGAGGTCATTGTTTTAAGGCAATCAGTCCCTCATTTTTCTCTTATTGTTAAACTAACCCAGAAATAATAATTTAAGAGAAGAATTGAAACTGGGAGGTCTGTCAAGACAGAGGCTTCCACTTTTTCTGGCCCCTGAATATTATTGGAACAAGTTTCTTTTTGAATATGCTTCTTAATAACAAAAAAGTGCTCTATAGGAGCATTGGCAACCCATCTGTTTTGTATCCTGATAAGTGCCTTTATTGACTTTTGAGTGTTGTAACACAACTCACAAATAAATTTTGATGACAGAGTACAAACTACACGGGTGGCAAAGGATGACACATTTACCCTTAGTTTGTTTCTATTTAGAGAGGATGATTTTTGTAGGTTGAATTTCTGCTGAGTAGAGTAATTCTGGACTAAGATGCAATGCTTTAGAAGTATTCCTACCATTTAGAAATGGATCAAAAGTTGGTACATTATCTTAAATGCTATTTTGATGGCATAATGGTATATAGATTGATGTGAAAACGCCTCCTCCTGCCTCCTTTGTGGGAAGGTGCTATGGGAATGTGCATTTGAAATCATCGCCTGACTTTTCCATGCTTATGGTGATAGATGCTTTAGGACAATGAGAATCTGAAGCTGATGGAATAGTCTAATTAATCTGATGGGGTAGAAAACCCACCACCTGGAAATGGACATGATCAAATATGTTTGAGACATGGAGGCTAAGCCAGAGAATTCTAGAACAAAAGAATTAATAGATTATGGATGCCTGGTATAGGCATAGATGGGATTGGAAACATTCAATTCAGGCTAAGGCAAAAGAAACAAATATACTGTTTCTTATGGTGTCACGAGGGAAAAGATGACTGGATTTAAGAAGAAAACCTAAATAACAATAATAATAACTGAGGTATGTTGAGTACCTACTAACGTGCCCAGCCAGCACTGTGGTCAGCACTTCACAAGCAATACGTCATTAAATCATCTCAGAAAGCTAATGAGGCAGAAACTACATTATCCTTGTTTTAAAGATGAGGAAACTGAAGCTCAGAGAGATTTACTGACTTACCCAAGACAACATAGATATAGAGATAATGGAGCTGGGACTGGAACCCGCGACTTTGACTCCAACATGCTTACTCGCTATTGCCTCAATAATATGCATGCATTAATTTGTAAGAACCAAACATCTCTCTATTCTTCTAAACTGAATTGTCTTCTGATGTTGTCTACAAAGAGCAGCACTTTTGAATCTAGAACAAAAAGCTGCCTTTTCATTTTGGCTTAACTATGGGTTGTAAAATTTTAATTACCTTTTGTTTAGAAAGTGCTATAGAACCTGAACTTGTAATCAGTGCTGGAAGTAGGCACACCAAGGGGTTGTTGATTTCCCTAGTGGATTTGAGTATCATTTATGGAAATGTAATTACAGTGGAATCCTGTTATAACGATCAATTTGGGCAACCCCCATTTGATCATTACTTCCAAATGATCACCACATACAGACCATAAAACAGCGAGCCTCTCAAACCAGACAGGCTCAACAGGAAAATATCCATCTTGCAAAAACAGTGCTATTACCACCAAGTACTTCAGAACCAGCACAGGTCAGTCGGATTATTGGCTCTAATTAGCCTTTCCAAAGGCTGTAACATTCTTTAGCTAAATCATAATGGCTTATACGAAATGTTTGAAATTCAACTAAGTTAACAAGTATTTATTATGTACCTGCTGTGTACTCTGAATGAGGTCAGGGACTAAGAATGTAAAATAAATGGAAGTTTCTTTTGGAACCTCACTATCTGCTATGAGAAACAAGTGCATAAACTTGAACGATCCTGCCTAAAATGATTGGGTACCCACAAACCCCCAAATTACAAGATTGGTTAGTTTCAGAGTTGAAAACTTCGGCATCAGTAGAAAATAGAGTTTGGAGAATAATCTTTTGTCACAAAAATGACTGTAAAAGGAAATGGAATAGGAAATGAAAATAAATAGTTCCTCTTGCAGAGGCAACACCTTAATTCAGAGGCAGCATAGGAGGTTCATCTCACATTCCAATTTCCGTGAATTGTTACCTAAGTCGGGGAGAGCAATGACATTTTATCTCTCATATCAATATCAATGACTTGTTAATGGCTGACTGCCCAGCTGGGCTGAGAAGGATCTTGAGGACAAATTGAGACTCATTGGAAAGACTGGTATTACTGACAAGTAACTCCTGCCATGGGGAGTACAGGTGGGAGCCACAGGTAAAATACTGAGCCTTGACCTCTCTTGGACTTCTTTCTATAGGACCCTACTTTGATTTCAAGATCTCTGAATTGACATGTCTACTATCTATCTACTCTCCTAGAATCCTAGCACAGAAAACACTACAGTGCATGGCACGTCGTAGGCTGCTCTCTCTCCTGCCTTTTCTACTCTCCCATGACCTCATACTCTGCTTTAAACATTAAGCAAAACCAAAATTGCTACTTTGTCCACATCAGTTCCCCATCTGACCACTCTTGTCTCCGAGCTTAAACCAGATACTATAATCAATTGTAACATCGCTCTAACACCCTGTGTTCTAAACCCCTGACATTCAACATTTTTCTCAAAGCCTGTTATTCCAGTCAGTACACTTCTAGAAACAAGCAGAAATCCTCACCACTCTGCTCAGGCAGATCCTTTTTGTCTTCTGAGTTCTAGGAAGCCACAATTTATGCAAGCAGTGGTATCTGTCTACTTGAACTGCTATCTCCCTGTAACAACATGTTCTAAACACCTATCTATTCCTTAGGGTAGGAGGCAGTTGCCTTGTATTTTGATTGTTTCCAATATTCTCCTTATTTTCCTTTTCTCTCCAGAGAATCCACTCCAGAATCTTCCCTGCTGGTCCTCCAATACATTATATTTCTGTACTTTAGCCCCAATTCACATACAGCATATTTTACCACACAAGATATATTCTGTGAAGCTTTCCCTGACCTCTCAATCATTAGTATAACATAACCATTGTACCTTGAAATGTGCTAATATAGCATCAATACAGAATATTATGATGATATCTTTTCAAGTCTATCTTTCTCACGGAACTCTGGGCTATGTCTCTTCATTTCTGGGTCCTTAACACCTGGCAAAGTTCCAGACACATGGTAATTTTCCCAAGATACTTTTTCTCAAGTTCTTTGGGCATTTTAAGAAGGGAGCCATAACTAAATAGACTTCTTGGGCGTCATTGTTCCTGTTTTTCACCATATACCATAGAGAAAAGAAGTACGGTGCAGAGCAAAATAAATCTTATGAATTAAAACAAATAGAGTCTATTGAGAATGCTTACCTTAGGCAGCTGAGCAGTGATATTTGACCTGTACATCAATTATCTCCATTACCATAAAGATCAGTGATAAAGATACTGGCAACTCTCTGAAAAAAAAATACAATTACACATCAGGACTAATTATGCACCTAGCCACAACAACACAATGGGAATCACTGTATTTATCCCAGCAACTATCAGAGTTATAAAGGTTTCCTGGTCATAGCCCTAGTATTTTTAGGATTTGGGGGCATTTCTATCCAGGCCCTCATCTCTGTAGGGTAATACTCATAGAGTAGCATGTAGTGGAGGATTACTCTGAGGGTAGGGAGGTAGGAAAGCAAGACTTAAGATGAAGAAATAACTTGTTAACATTCTGAAGAGAGAGACTTTATTTCTTTTTTTAAATAAATAGTTGATGAGAAAGAGATTGGGGAATTTCAGACAGAAAGAGAGCAGAGGAGGCTAAGATTTTCAGCAGCGAAAATAAAAGTGTACCATCTTGGCAGGTCTGTAGGCTACAAGGCACAGCCCAGATCGCCTGCACTGAAACTAGCTTTTGAAAAAGTGCATTTTGTGGTTGCATTCCTTTTCTTAGAAGCCCTATGACAGAAAAAAAGAGATAAGGAGATTAAGATCAGTTGAAAGTAGGACTTCCTCCAATGTTAATTGTCACTATCATAAAACCAACAGATCCAACTTTTGCCTGTGACTTTTCCTCTATATCCTTTTCAGAAACACAGAAAATTTTTCCATTTTCACAGATCCTGAAATGCAAATTACTCCCTGGGTTTCCTTCTACTCATTTTTGCTGATTTTCTATTACAGTGGTTAGACCTGAGGGTTTGGGCTGCAAACTGCTTGGATGATGACTTTAGTCCTGAACAATTAAAAAGAGCAACAGGGTGTGAGCAGGTTTAGCAAAGAAGCTGGCTTTGAGCTCAGCCTCAAGAGGGCAAGAGAAAGCCCCTTGTCAGCTTCCGCAGCATCTTGTCCAACAGTGCGGTAGGACAGCAGGCGTGGGACGGAAGCCTAGTCAAGAATGAGTACTGAAGTACTGAGCCTTTTGTTGGCACATCCTCCCTGCTGTACTTGTTAACAGCCTAAGAACAGCAGTTGGAGATAGTCTTCTCTAGTGGACCCCTGGAAAACATTTGATCCTAATGTAATTCCCAAGTTAAGTGATTAGTGAGTGAATTTTCATAATCCAACAGGCCTAGAAATAGGAGCCATGGGCTAGGTCAGGTTGCTAGAAGTTGAAATAATCAAGTGGTAGGAAAAGTTTACTTAAGGGAAATAGGCAGGAAAAGAGGATGTTGGTGACAGAGAGATTTCTTGAGCACATGTTTTGCCTTCCACTGCATATTGTCTGCCAACCATATACAAGAAGAAGCAGGTTGAAGGAAAAACTTCAAATGGGAATCATAGATCTGCACAACATGTGATCTTGGCCAATTTGTGAACTTCTGAATGATAAAAATGGGCCAAATAGTATTTTCCTAACACAGTGGTGAGGAGTCAATGAGAAGATGCACTCAAAATGCCCAGTAGAGAGCCTGTCATATATAGAGCCATCCATACACACTGTTTCCTTTGATTTCCTCATTTCCCCCCCATTTTTATTAGGTTGCATAGACTTAGTCTTGAATATACTTGTGAGTTTGGCTTGAGTTCCCAGAGCTTCTCAATCAGGGATTATGGAGTTCCAGGGGCCAGCACCTCTTTTCTTGCCACTATTTGCATTGCAGGGCTTGATTCTTTCTGTCAGCCTTTGCTGGCGTATCTCCCAGTGTCACATGTTTCCAAGGTGGGTTGTTTATTTCCTTCACTAGGTTTGCATGACAGCCAGAAGATAAGAACCCTGAATTTGTGGAAGCCTTTGTGATACTAAGGCTAGGCATGTGATTTCTGCAGGTACTGGCCCCTCCTTGAGTAAACCAACCTAGCTTTAAACAGAGTTATTATATGTGTCATTTGGTGCCATTACTATGCCCAAGATGAATATGAGATATCAACCTCAGATTGTGAAATGCAGACACTGATGGATGACGAAGACTCATTCAATTACAATTGGGGCAAAACAAACAGCTTTGTGAAATGAAGTTCATAGTGGGAAGTGGGGGAGGAATTTCTATCCTCTTGTACTGATAGGCTTCCTTTTCTAAATGAGCATGGCAGCAGACAGGTTATACAGAAATGCCTCTGGCAGTAGAGATGACAGTGACATTAGCAGCATTTGGGAAAGAAAATAAATTGGCATCATCAAAGTACAGCATGCACCTTGTAAATTTATTTCTTTATTATTTCTTTTACAACTTGCATAGCATACATATGTGTCTGTAATAGCTGTTGAGTGCAGTAATAACATGGCACAGAATATTCAAGAACTGCATATAGGTATACAGTTCAGTGCACTAATTATGGCATTAAGTATTGCTTTTTTAAATAGTGAGCTTGGCATAGTAAGAATCAATAAAGGGAAGAGGTAATAGTATGAGTTTTAGAGTGACTCAGACCTCGGCTCAAATGCTGCCTCCACCTCGTGGTAACTGTATGTCTTTTGCAAGTTTCAATTTCTTCATTGGAAAATGAGAATATTAATACCTATCATGCAAGTGGTTGCCCTTAAAGAGCTCTAATGAGCAAGGGCAATCTTGTTTTCTCCAAGTTAACTCCCACTCTCTTTATAGACTGAGATAAGATCCTGAACATTCTTCCCTAAGCCCATTAGAGAATTAAATGGCCCTTAATTTGAGAAGTTTACCTTGACTACTCCGAATTATAAATGCCTGTTGATTTTGCTGTCTCCCTCAACTAAACTAGGAATTTTTTGAGAGAAGGACCCAATCCGTATTTTTTATAAGCATTAATTAGTGCATGAATACTTAATTAAACTGTCAAAATTTAGGTACCTCCTGTTCCCTATCAAACATTATCAGCTTTCTGACATTCAGTTATAAGAGATGATCTGAAATACTATCTTCTAAATCATTTCTCCAGTGGGCCATCAAGGAAAATCAATTACCAATATAACTTTAGCTGATCTTCATGCCTAATTCACCGTAAGATAAACGGGCCTAATATGAAATAGGTTTTCACGTTTATTTTGAATATAGAAACAAGATCACAGTCTTGAACTAGAGAGTCCAACATTTTCATGAATAACCACTTTTTTTTCCAAAAGTGATGCTTATCTCATTTTGATATATAAATATTAGCATACTTTATATGTAAAATATCTATATAAAGCCAAGTGCTATGTAATTAAGATGAGAAAAATACATATACCTTTCATTTAAAAATTTTTCTTGAAAGGCCTATAGAAAACTAGTTCCACAAACGTAAGATGTTGGAAAACATTCTAAATAGAGCCCTCTACTCTTAGGCAGGGAATACACAAGAGACTAGATGACCATTAGCAAAGTTTGACTTGGGCCTGAAGGCAAAGGTCACTGCATATTTTATGGAAAATTTCAAGCTTATAAAGACATTAAAAGATTGTATATATAAATATGTATAAAATATATACGTGTGTATGCATATATATACACACACATATATATACATTTTACTGTATGTAATATATATGCATGTAATATGTGTCTGCATACACACACACATATACACATATGATAGGGTTCTAAAATTTGTGACCATGCCATTATCATCCCAGGAGATTATTACAGGACTATTCCATTCATGACACAAAATCTTCCCTAGTATATGAACGTAGACATTGGGGACAGAGATGCTTTCTTTCAATGAAATTACATACTTTCCTAGCTTAGATCATTTTCAAAGAGCTGATCAAAACGTATTCTTAGAAAACCAAAAGAGAACAAGACAACAAAAAGATCATAATAAAATTTCAGGGTGAAAAATGCTAGTCAAATTAGTTTTTCTCACCAAATGCTGTTCCAGCTAAGGGTGTTCTGTCCTGTGCAACTAGCAGTTTTCCACTGTAGGAGTCTATGCCTTGGAAACTTCAGAGGCTAAGAAGACAGTTTGCAAAGCTTTTTCTTGTCCCTGTGGACTGCCTTTTTTGCGGCCCCCGCCATCTCCCATTCCTGTGTCAGCATTCACTGTGTGGAGAATGAACAGCAGTGGTAACGTTGTGAATTCCACTTTTTTCCTCCTTAGACTTGAGTTATTCAGATGCACTGAACCCATACAATGTTATGAGGTAAAAGCTACTTTCATGACCTGTAAAAATAAATGTCACTTTCTCAGATATTGGGGAAGGGTTGTGCCCTGGGAGAATGCGCTGCCCTCCCTAACTGCAATGCATGTATCACTGCGATGCTCAGAAAGTAATGATGCTCTCTCTTCCCGAAGAAGAATGGAACATATGTGAAGCAGTCATTTTACTCACAACAAGGTCAGAGAACAAAGCACTTCGAAATCAAATGAGGAAATTGGGGCATGAAGATAATTATTTTAGAATATTTCTGGAAATATGTTAACTAGTCAAGACAGCATTTATTTTAAAGTGTGTCATTATAATTTTGCATGGGAATTGTTTTATGAGCATTTTTTGTCACTTTCAGAGAGATCTATTATGATACGTAGTGCTGAAGGGAACATGTTGACATGTCTGAGAGCTAAAACAAATGTGAAGAATGAAGCTGAAAATAGCCGGCTGTGAAGAAAGCATTAAAAAGCACTGGGTGGCACTCAACATTGTACAACTAGAATTCAGAGATGTGTTAGGAGAAGGCGATAACACGGCACTCGTAGCAAGCTTTTGCGAGGAGGAATTAAGAAGGGCATATCATTTGCTATTATAGACTAAGGTAATTGGTATCTACATATCTATGCTCCTCCATTGCCAAAAGGGATACATATGAAAAGGATACAGCTGCACCTCTCTTCGCATAGCGCATTCCTGAAAAGCTCTGTGCAAATCAAATCCCATTATAAAACCAGAAATGATTCATCTTTTCTGATTGATCTTCAATAGGAATGGCTCTTAACATTTAACCTCTAAGATCCTTTGTCAGAGCCACATGGGGTTCAACTTCCTTTTCTATACTAGTGGTTCTAAATAACAGTTATTAATGAAATTTTCACCGGTTGCGGTGAAAGAAGAAAAAGAAGGAAAATGAAGTAAATTTCTTGGAAGATAAATTTATTCAAATTAAGTTGCCCTGTTTTATTCTGGGATTATGTTTTTCCTTCCTTTCTGGTGTTAAAAAGACAGGACTTTTCTTTTATGAAATAGTGCTGTTAATAGATGTTCATTTTAATGTGTTGCTTAAAATTTTACTAGTTTGTGAAATCCAAAACTATTAGGACTACAGTATACAACCACACAAACCATCTCAATGCAACCTCCATAGAAGGTTATTTTTTTTTAACAAACATTTAAATAAATACAGAACTTCCTTTATGAAGAAAATATGCTGTGCCTCATCTTGTAACCCAAAGAGGTGTCGTCCAGCATTTCTGGATTTTAGCAGTGGACGCTAAATACTCCTTTTTCCTTTTAGCAACCTCATCAGCTTGGTTATATGAATTATAATAAGGTCTATCCCCTTGAAATACAGTAATTTCATTATCTAGAAATTCACATTTTACAGGTTACATTAGTTAATACTCTTATTAACAAGAAACAGACTTTAAGTACTCCCTACCCTTTAACATTGTTTATGAAAATTAAATAAGATGATGCATGTAAAACACATACTCAGGCTAAAAAAATTATGTATTATCACTTCTCTGAAGAGGTATTTGGTGTGAAAAATGCTGGTTATTTTAGCACAGCCATACTGGTTATGAGCAAAACTATACTAGACTTCTGAAAATAAGATGCAAGCAATAGATATCATACTCTGATTTGCTGTGCTGAGTCTGTTCTGGCAGAGTTCCAACATTCCAACATACAATGTTGTGTGCTTTTGTTCTCAGTCATAAGTCTTAGTCCCCATTCCCCTTCCTCCAACCCCCTCCAAAGGAGAGATCCTATTCAGCACCCTACACCGTAATACATATTTTAGTGGGAATGATAGATATTAATCAATCACCGAAATACATCACTGTAAATGATGACAATGCTGTGGCAGGAAAAGTGCATGGTAAAATAGGGAATGTGTGACCAAGGGACCTGGTATAGGCAGCAACTTCCCTGAGAAAGCGACATTTGAATTCAGATTAATAGGACAATTAGAAGTTAATGAAGTTAACCCTGTAAAAATACTAGTCAGGATTAGGAGCCAGGAGGGAGTAGGGTGAATTAAAGAAATTGAAGGTCAACATGGCTGTGGCATTGTGAGTTAGAAGATGGAGAATGGTGTCATGGTAAAGAAAGAGGCAGTGACTCCAGCAATATGGTGAGACAAACTGATTTGAACAGATGCCCTCACCCCAAAAAGACGTAAAAGCTTGATATTTAATAAAAAGTGATTTTAACTATATTACCAATCTCAAAAGGAAGAACAAATTTCCAGAAGGCAGAAAGAAAGAGATAAATGAAAGCTGGAGTAGTTAAGGCTGGCATTGCAGTGATGACCTAGGTTTCAGAACAGATATTGACCATGTGGATGAGAGCTAAGGTTCTAAAGCCCATGTAGAGACAAGGGACACATCCATGGGCTGTGTGTGATGTGGGACAGACCAAATTCCCTGCAGAAAGGCCAGAGACTCAGAATTCTCTCATCCTTAGAGACTAGACATATATCTACTCACTGACACATAGAAGTATCTATAAAACGTTCTGTTTAACCCAGGCTCCATGTGGAAAAATAAAAATTGCAGGCCTGCTCTAGGTTGTTATGTGAGGTTGAAATGAACCCTACCTAAATGATGTGGAAATATTAAGCAGAAAAAGGAATACAAAAACTGCTCCAGAGGACCATGGAAAATCCCGAGGCTTTCTACATTATGCTTCATAAGAAAACATTAACAATCTAGGGTGCATGGAACACCTCAAAAAAAATTCCACTACAGATAAGTTCCTGATTAAAAATGACAAATCATATCACAAAATTAATCACCATGAAGAAAGGCAGAAGAGACAGTTTTACCATGAAGCTATTTAGTACTAAGGCCCTTTGGTTGCATTAACATCTTCAAAGATCATGGGAGAGGCCTTGGTAATACGTTCACGGGCTCATATGTCTTCATAAAATTTTCAAAAGTGAGATACTTTAAGTGCAATCAAGACTGTTGTCTCTTTTCACTTCAATTGCCCCTCCATCACAGGTCTTCATGTGTTAAATGGTGATAGAGTGACTTTGGGTAATTTTTGGATCCATCTAAGGGAAGTTTAAGTTTACTGGGATATACTTATATGGTTCCCAGTCACTTTCTTGTACAGGTAAGTTTTATTACTAGCAGATCCAATGTAGGAATGTCTTCCAGACAAACTCCCATGATCCACTGGGTCAATTCACTTGATGTTGTGACTTTGAAGTTCAGGGCCAGAGCTTGTATTGCAGTTTGTTTCATAAGCAACCAGGTACCCCAGGTACGTGGGCAACAGAAGAGAAAGAAAGACGTGGTGTGGGAGTGGGGGTGCAGGGAGAGGGCACAACGTGTTAACAATTGACAAAGCTAATTGAATGATACATAGGTGTTCATTGCACTAGTCTTGCAGCATATCTGCTAGGAAATAAAAATAAAGTAAATTTAGGGGCCGGCCCTGTGGCCGAGTGATTAAGTTCGCGTGCTCCACTTCAGCGGCACAGGGTTTCACCAGTTCAAATCCTGGGCACTGACATGGCACCACTCTTCAGGCCATGCTGAGGCAGCGTCCCACGTAGTGCAACCAGAGGCACTCACAACTTGAATATACAACTATGTACTGGAGGGCTTTGGGGAAACGAAGAAAAAAACCAAAATATTATCAATAGATGTTAGCGCAGGTGCCAATCTTTAAAGAAAATAAATGAATAAAGTAAATATAAAGTTGGGAAATAAAGAATAAAAAAGAGAAAGCTTATAATTTGTTGTTTATCATTTTAATGAAATATTCACTTGATATCTAAGTTTGTATTAGTAATTTTGTATTTTTCCCTTACAGAAGACCCTAAAATTGCACAAATGTCAGGTTCCACAAAACATGGATCAGCCACTAGCCAGCATAAATAACAAAAAGAAGAATTAAAACACAAAGAAATAAAAATAGCCCCCTACACACCCAACAATAAAAGAATAATTTAAAGGACTGTCAAATAGGCATGTTTAACATCATTACAGATATTTCTAAAGGAAACTAAATCATAAAGAGAAAATGTACTACATGAAAAGTACAAAGTATATTGTAAAATAATCAACCAGACTTTCTGAATATAAAAAATATAGTCAGGGAAATTAAAAAGGAAATGGAAAAGATATATAGCTATCTTTGAATATGGAATTAATCGACTGAAAAATATAAATATGAAGAGAGCATTTAGAAGGCAACACACGGAAGTGAATAAATAAAAATTATGAAGGGAATATCAAGATACATAGATCATTAAATGAAAAGTCTCAATATATATTTCATAAAGTTCCAGAAGAGGAGAATGAAGAAAATGGAGAGAAAAACCATTCAAAGAAAGAATAACTAAGAATTTTTTTGAATTGAAAATAAGAGTCTTCATACTGAAGAAGCACACTGAATCCTAAGGAAAGTCACAAGAAATAAGATCTCAGATACATCATGCTAAAACAGCAGACACTCATAAACGCAGAGACTATATCAAAAATTACTAGAGAGAAACAATAGTTTACCTACAAAATAATAAGAATCAAACTGATTGCAGACTTCTCGTCAGCAATAACACATACCAAAAGACAGCTAGAGTAAATGAATTGTCACCATAGAATTCTATGAAACAAGCATTCAAATTTGAGTGTGAAATAAAGATATTGGAAGAAAACAAAACTAAGATTTTCTACACCTCTCAGACCTTTACTGAAGAACTACTCAGGAATAAACGAGTCGTGTGCAAGAAACAATAGCAAAAAAAAAAAAAAAAAAAATGTAGTAAATCTAAACAACTGCTATATAAATGAATAATCATAACTAAAAATTTGGAAACAGCATAAAAGAAGGCAGAAATAACTTACTAATATATGAGAGAGAACTGCTTTTACTGGTTAGAAGGATAGAGATATTGATTTAGTCTTCATTAAACTAGGTAAAGAGAAAATTTTAAAGATACTTTTTAAATAATAAAATTAAATAGTGTGGAGTGATTAAGAGAATTTTATTTGTCTAATAGAAGGCAGGAAAGAAGGGGAAAAAATAAGAAAAAAGCATGGAAAATAGGAAATGCAAATTAAGACGACAGGATTCATTCCAAATATGTCAAGAATTACAATAATAGAAATAATTGCACGTACCTATCCAAAAAATAGGGATTCTATGATTGGATGAACAAAAATCCATTATCAAACTAGATACAATTTACAAGAAACACACAAAATGAAAGAACACAAAAATGTTGACAGTAAAATGATGGATAAAAGTATCAGTCAAATAATGACCAAAGCAAAGTGACATAGTAACATAGATTAAACTAAGGGGACATTAAATTATAAACATTAAATGAAGAAGATATTTACTTAAGAATGTAATGGGGAAATGGCAGAAAAACAATAATTATGACACTGTGTATGTCTAAACATATAAATTAAAAGTAAATGAAACATTTGACAGATTTACAAGGAAAAATTTAAATATCTATAATCATAAGGGACCTTTTAACACAGCTGTTTTATAATTGAGACATCAATTAGGCAAGATATTATTAAGAAGAGTAACTGGAATAAAACAATCAACACACTTGGTGGATAAGTATATATCCTCATATGACCAATTTAGGTAATATATCAATTTTTTTTCAAAGGACCATTTACAAACATGGACAATTTTTATAAATGTTCATCAGAAAGGTGCAAATTTAAATGAGGTGAAATTTCCTATTCATCAGGTTGGCCAAAAATATCTGACTATCTTAGCTGTTGGAGAGCAAGCGGAGAATCAGGAAATTTCATACAATGTCAAGAGGAAAACTGGAGCAACTGCTTTGAGAGAAATTGTCAATATCTGCAAAAGTTGAAAATAACCGACAGCCTAGCAATTCTAATTTGACTTATAAACTCTAGCAAAGCGGCTTTCAAACTTTTTTGACAGCAATCCACAGTAAATATATATATATTTCACATTGCAAATCAGAATATACACATGCATACTCGTATATATAACTGAAATAATTTCACAATACGCTACTTAACCTTTTACATCCTGGTTGACAGAATCTTCCTCTATTCTGTTCTGTTCTATTCTTTTCTATCCCACCCATTCCATGCCTCTCCGCTCTATTTCAATCCAATCCATTCCACTGTGGTCACCAGCCATTCAATTGATTTCATGACACTAACTGGTTGTATCCCTCAATTTGAAAATCATCCTATTAAAAAATCCCCGCATTTGCTCAGAATTGTCCAAAGGTGTTTATTGAAGCATCATCTGCAATAATGAAAGGTGTGATCCATCTAAATGTTAAGTCAAAGAATGAATAGGTAAATAAGTATATAATCATACAGTGGAATTCTCTGGAGAGGTTAAACTTTTTCAGTTTACCTGGGACTGTTGCGGTTTCCTCCTGTTATCTCATTATCCCATCTGGTTGGTGTCCCCTTCCACTCTCAAATGTGTCAAGGTTTGGATGATAAAGTCAGGGCCAGCATCAATGGCATTTGACCAGTACAGTTGCACAGAGTCGCAGTCTTAGAGGGGTCCCAAGCTTGGAGTTTAAAGCCCTAAAGTCATTGTCTTGAAATTCTTGATAATGCTGTCTTTAAATCAGCATTTTGGAAGTGAAGTTGATGCAACAATGGACAGTAGAATACGCGTGGGGGAAGAGTGGCTTGGAGACTCAGGTTCCACATGGTCCCACTTCCTGTCACCTTCTTACCTTCCAGGATGTAACTTGGCTTCCCATTCCTACACCCACCTGAGACATGGGTCCCATCTGGCTACTCCTCCCTGCCACTGCCCATTAACAGCTGCCATCTTCTGTCCAAGGTTCAAGGAGAGTTGGGGTGAGCTGAGTGCACTGTGATGTTTTGGGGTAGGATATGGCACAATGCCACTCATGAGCCTGTTGTCTACCCCTGATCCATGTGCAAGGACAGAGGTTGCAATCCTTTAGGGGTTGCCTGTCCAAGCAGTAGGTTTGGAGATCAGCCCTATGAGAAGCAGAGATGCCTGAGAAGGAGACTATCTCCATGCCTGAGGAAAAACAACACTAAATAGCAAATAAAATACAGCATGGCAGATAGAGAAAGAGTGTGGAAGAAGGACCAAGTTCTACGTTTTAGTACCCTTCATCACCCTTTTTCCCCCTGCTTTTTGAACAAGGAGCCCAATAAATTTTGTAGCTGGGCATGGATAAAATATATGATCACCCTACTAAAATTTTATTCTTTCACAGACCAAAGAGAAGCTATCAAATTGTTTTCATCAAGGAAATGACATGATCAGATTTACATTCTAGAAAGATCACCCTTTGACTTCTGTTCCCGCTGTGCCTTCTAGTGTCCGTCACCGCCACCTGAATGTGGTATGCAGAGGCAACCACTGCCTGAGCGCTGGTTTTCAATTATTATGAACGTGTTATAATCCTTTTATAAACTTGAATCACTGGAAGTCAAAAAAGGAAAGAAAGAGAGCAATCTTCTGCCACTTGTCTTGTCTTCTTCCTACTCCAAGTCCACTCCCCTGTCAGGTGTTTCTTTTCGCCTCTGACTGTCATCCGTTCGAGCCCCCTTGTCTGGGCGGGGGATGCTTTTGCAACACTGCACCTGGAACACTTAGTGTACACTCAGGTGATTACCTTTGTTGATTAGTTTTGTCAATTCCTCTCATCCTTTCGGCGAATTTACTTGGGTCACCTTGAGGGTACTTCAGTTTTAATTTAAATATGTTCTTTAACTTCCTTGTACTCTCTGGCAGCTGCTATCATTCAATTTGCTCTGTGAGAGATTCCGCAAGTTTCTTCTCCTTTTCTCCCCCCTACGATATATTGAGTTCAAAAACAAAATCACAAAATGAGACTGAAATGTGCCTTTCAGAGGTCATTACATCTCTTCTCTTTTTGGAAGAACTAGAAGGAAGCCACATCTGAAGAATGAAGACTTTCTCTATTTTCAGAGATTTCTGGGGAAACAGAATTCACAGCCTCCCTTCACACCCATTTCAGGGTTAAAGAGGCTTGTCAGGGAATTTTTCCTTATATCTAAACTAAACCTAGTTTAATGTTCCTTTTAGGGCAGGCAAAGTACACAGTGTTCATTTGATAGTGGAACTCAGGCTTTCTTTTTGCTCTGACATGCCCCAAGGTGTTGTAGGACGGTGGTTGGATGTGTCAGAAAGAAAATAGGTTTTATGTTATTTGGTCTGAATTTCCATTAGGTGCTTATTTGTCTGGACAAACAGGCAGGAGTGCCCATCTTTAAATAATGAGCTCAGAGTAACCTGGAGAATTACTTACCAATGAGTGTTACCTTCAGGATGAGAAAAAATAGCAGATAAAGTCATTACTGAGGGTTATAGAACACCCGAGTGGGTAGTATGTGCAGCTTCAGCCTAGATAAATCATGCCTCTCTAATCTATTTGGAATTTTTGAAAGAGTTAACAAAATTGTGACGTGTAGAGAAGTAGTGGGCATTAAATATTTAGACATTCAAAAGGCTTTTGATCAAGCCTCTAACCAGAAAACATTTAGCATCCATTTCAGCCTTACGTAGGACCCAAGAGGTGAGAGGTAAAGTTTTGTGTTGTAAAACCTTGATGTTAAACAAAAAAGGATAACAATGAAAATGAAAGATAGGAATAAATGATGTTGTTAGCCTGAAAGGAAGTTAATAAAAAGGTGCCCCAGGGAATAGTATTGGAACGAGGTTTCCTCTAAATGTTAACACCAATAAATTTGGAAAACCTGAATAAGGAGGTTGTGAAATATGTAGGTAACAGAATTATTTAGGCTAGTCAGGAGTGGAGAACATTTTGAAGAACTCCAGAAGGACCCAACCAAAAATAGGTAGTTGAATAATCTGATGTAGACAAAATTGAGCCAAGACAAGAGAGTGGTATTTCATATCATAAGGAATAATTTAAGCTACTGATGCACACTGATAGGTTTTGAATTAACTACAACCTTTCAGGAGAAAGGTCTAGCGGTCATTATGAACACCTCAATAAAGGTGTCTGTTCACAGCAGAAAGACTATCAGAGAGGTCTACAGAGGTGCAAGCGAACTGATTAGACACATTTGAGAAGAGATGGAAAAGGCCAGGATTATTTCATTTGGAAAGGAGAGAAAGTAAGAAGAAATTTGTTAGACGAGGGCAAAAAACGAAATGTTAAAACAAAAAGTCCAGTTGAGTACTCCTGTTCACCCTTTCCCATATTACTAGGAATTCAATGAAATTAGATAACAGAAAATTTAAATGAGAATGAGGGAAAATGCTTATGTAATTCATAGTTAACATTAAGAGCTCCCGGCATGAAATGTCATTGAACTGGATACCAACTACTGCGCAGGGTATCAAATGGGTTACACATTCACAGGGGTGAGCTGAGATTAAACTTTCTCTGAGAGATTCTATTCGAGACGGTTTGTGAACCTGTAGTCGAAAGTGGTTTTCACACTTGTATTTGAATTAATTTATGTGTCTGTATCTCTCATTAGGTTATGAATTCCCAGAAAGCAGGGATGTTTGTCTTACACATTTTTTATCCTTTCCCCTTTCCTCTTCTGTGTCTACTAATATGCTTTGCTTCTAGAGAGTACTCAGTAAGTACTTGTGGATTTAGAGCATATATGGCTTGGAGGAGTGGGAGGGTTGAGTAATAGAGGGCATGATTTTCTTCCTTGAGTCTATCTGCCCCCAGCACTCCCACAAAGCGTCTGTTTCACTCATACTGCAGCCATCAAGCAGCAATGAAAGGTGATGAGATGAGATCAGAGAAAGGAAAGGAAGCAGGGAAGTAGGGTTGGAAGACATTAATTATTACTAAAAATCTGTTGTTTGCCAGGCACTGTGTTATGCGTTTTGATACGTGTCTTCTTATCAACACTTTAAGAACCAGCTATAGTAGGAATCAGTGACCACTTGTTTGGCAAAGAAAATGTTTCTAAACTCCTTCCTTGCTCTGTTCCTGGCCCACTCGTGAGAATATACAAGAGCTCAAGGAACTGACTTTTAGTGCCTTCCTTGGAACTTATCAACCTTAAAAAAAACACATAATACAGAACCAATGGGATGTATGTACATACATATATCGAGAGAGAGAAAGATTTTATGGAATTGGATCATGTGATTATGGAGGCTGGCAAGTCCAAAATCTTCAGGGTGGGCTGCCAGGCTGCAGACACAGGGAAGAACTGCAGTTTGAATTGAAAGGCTGTCTGCTGCCAGAACTCCTTCTTCCTCCAGGGAGGTCAGTCTCTTTCTAGTAGAGTTTCAACTGTTTGGATGAGGCCCACCCACATTATGGAGGGTAATCTGCTTTACTCAAAATCTACTGATTTAAATGTTGCTGTCATCTGAAAAATATTTTCACAGAAACACCTAGAATAATCTTTGACCAAATATCTGTTCAAGTTGACACATAAAATCGCAGTACAGCTATCATACTCAGTCATCCGTGAGGAGCAGCTTACAGGAAGTACATCGTTGGTATGAACACAGTAGAGGATGGATGCAGTGGGAGAGCAGCTGGGGCCATCAGTCAGTTATGCTCTCCACAGCAGATCCAAGCAGATTCTATTTGTGGTCCTCATACACACTAAAGCAGGGATGAAGGCAGCATTAAAAGAGTTGTCCAGTATGTAACCATAAGCAAGTGCTATAGATTTGAACGCAAGAAATAGGCAAATGGGATCAAGAGAGTACATATAAGAGCCAAGCAGGTAGCCACAGATAAGGCAACACATTGGAGCTGAAAAGGAAGCAGAAAATCAAAGATTGTAGTGTGAGCAAAATCCAATACACAACAGGCGCTATGCCAGGTGTTTTACACATGTAATCTCATCTACTCCTCCCCAAAATGCAATTAAGTATAAATGAATATAATTGTAAAAATAAGAGACTGAGGGTCAGAGAGGCTACCTAATTTGGACAAACTCATCTGGCTAATAGTAAAGAGGCCAGATTTAGAATTTGTCTTCCTGACTCTAAATCCTATCTCTTTCTACCCTGTTATACTGCCTTCTTTATCTGTCTTGGGACCAAGAGACCTAAGTATTGAGTGAAGAAAAAGGCATGGGGCAGCAGAAGCACAGCATCTTGGTTATGAAGGGAAATAAGTGCCTCAACTGAGAAGCATCTTAATATATTTCCTGCTACGGCAACTTCCAGTCCCCAGGGAAGTGCAGATTCAGACCTCCATGTGAAAGCCAGAAAGTCAGTAGATTCAGCCGGTGGAAGCAGTGGGTATGAGGGCAGAGTCATCGGCTGATCCCGACGTCTCTTTGTGAAATGGGAATGCACTATCAGAAACAGAAGACAGTTTTCCTTTGAAAGTCTGTCACATTCACAATGAGGGTGATGAAACACTTTGCTTCCTTGCCTTTTAGGTGACTTCAATATGGCCAGACTTTGAAATTTAATACTGTACTGAATTTTGTATTGAATGTGGTGGTGCAATATTGAACTATCAAAGAAGGGGCTGGAACAGTGCTTTTCAAATACTTGCTGCTCAGAATCCCTTTGCCCTTTTCCACTTACGGATATGATCTTATCTATTGATATTTTCTGTCTGAAAAGGCTCTCTGTCTATTCTATCAAGTTGCCCTATTTTTTATTGTGTAATAGGCTGTATTTTGAAAAGGAATAGCCCAAACATCTTCGATATATTGTTATTACTGTGCTGTTCTTTTGAAGAAATTCTCCTCTGGGCATTTGCTCTTTAATCAGACTTCAAGCTGTTATGATAGCAGCGCCCTTCCATTGCTGGACCCCACCACCCAGGCACAGACTCCTTTGTCCGTCTCAATGACTTCCATCACCCTTAACGCCGAGAGTGCCCCTCCTCACATCCTTAGATGGTAAGGTGCAGCTGAAGGCTTTCTGCCAACCTCTTTCCTGCAATGCCCGCTGTTGCCACTCTTCAACAATCAACAGACGCACTGTGTGGCTCTCTTTATTCTTCTCATTGCTCTGTTCTGCCCACCCGTGCTCTTGAGACTCACTTGAAATCCTCATGCATCACATGTGCAGGCCCTCATGGGCACTAAATCTAAAGTGAATATGCCAGAAGGAGCTTTTGGGAGGCCACAAATATGTTGAAAACTATTTGTGTTCTAGCAGCATGTTGAAGAGTCAGCCCACTCATGTAAACACTGAGCCCTGAATGGGTATTTTAGCTACAGTTTGGAGAATTTCTAAATAAGACGCCTCTGGGGGCAGAATATAACCATATTGATATGAGTAGCATCAACCTGATATGGTCCATGTTATGAAAGAAACAAAGGGGATGATATTGCATGTTGAATGTCTCCTTGGCTGTAATCGTTGAAGCCAGGGACCGAAGTTCCCAGCACTCTGAGCCGTCAAGCATCCTGCTGGCACAATGGGTGCTCAATGAGTGTGTATTTAAGGAGCTAAATTGAAAAGCAAGGGAAACTCTAGTTCTTAAACTATTCGTGTGGGATATGTTGTAGAGTTTGGGACAATTGGGTGAAAATTAAGAGCCCTCCCCCCAGAAACACGCGCACACAAAGTTTGCACCAAATTTGAAGTGATTCTGTCACCCACCTAAGGGGCTGCCATGAGCCTCATTTGAGATTTTCACCTACTTGAGATACTAATGCAAAAATTTTTAAAAATCAGAGGAAAAGCAATGACATATCAACAACCAGGGTTACAGCCTCTTGTGGGAAAAGGTTGATGATCTGACATTTAGATACAACCCCGACATTTACTATTTATATGAAAACATTTCTTGACCTCCCTAAAGCCTGTCTGCAAAATAGAGAAGAAGCTTTAGTTTTTCTTCTCTATGCTCTTGTGGCCTTTAATGCAATAATTTATGTGAAATAGTTACTCAACCTTTCCAGACAGTGGATAGTCATGTTACTGTTATTGAGGAAATCTAAGCTGGTTATTTTATTTTATGTTTGCTCTCCTCTTCTTCTTCTTCCCCCTCCTTCTCTTCCTTCCCTTCCTCCTTTTTTCTCCTCTTCCTCTTTTCTCCTTCTCCTCTTCTTCTGCTTGATATTTAGTGAAAAACATTGTTAGTATTTTACCCATTGTTCTGTATACATGGAGAGATGCCAGCCATGAAAATACCTAGATCTTCCATTAGCGTCTAGGAGGTTGCTGGCAACATAGATTCCTCAGTTCATATTGTTTGTACAAAAAGCTTGGCGTCAGAGCTTAAAAGATTGAAATTTGAGTACTTCTTTCCATTTATTTGGGGAAAATGACACAACCTCTTGTACAAGTGTACCTTGTCAAGTTTACGCATTTGGAAAATAGGGATAATAACATAACAGGGTTATTTGAGAATTCAATTCTACTTAAAAATAATACTTTGAAAATTGGAAAGAACTCTGCAAGAGTTAGTTACTGCTAGAGAACAAAGATGAGAGAGGGCCAGTCCCGTTGCTCTTTTACTGTCTGGAGACAATGAGACTGAAGGGAGCATTGATGATTTCGTCGGCTCAGCCCCTTGAATGGGATTGGAATTGCTCCTTGCATTCCACCCCATGCCTTCAGATGTGGGAATGAGAACTCTTTCCCACTCTTCTCCCCAGCCACTGTGGTTGGTCCTGGGTTGGTCAATCAGAGGCTTTCCTCAAAATTTTCCAAATTAGAATTCATAGAAAAGGAGCATTTCCTCTCAAGAAGCCAAGCTGGGAAACTATAAGTCTGGAGCTTTCCATGGCTGTAGTTCAGCCTCGGGTGAAAAGCTGTTTGGAGAGGATGAAGCCAACACACAACAAGAAGCATGGAGAGTGGGACAAAAAGAATCTGGAAGTGATTTAACTGCCTGAATTTCCAGAAGTCACCCTGACCCCTTCTTTCTCGGGGCTTGGTTGTTCTGATGTTTCTAACAATGTGTTGCCGTTGAGTCATTTTCTAAAGTTACTCTAAGTTGAGTTTCTACGTCTTGCACACAGGACTGATGCAGAGCCTTCACTTGCCTTCAGAGAAGGTACAGCAGTGTAGCCATCAAAATGATGTCTTCACATAACTAGAGGAAAAACATCTCTCATCCTCACTCTGGTCCTGGCCCAACCAAACCCACTTTTCAAGTTTTGTTTCCCATGAAAGCAATATGATCAGAATCATTTGCCTAAGAAGCCAGGAAGATGCTTCTCTGCAATTTACAATGTAGCCTGTTCCTTAGCCCAGAGCTTGTGCGGGAAAGCACTGGGCTCCTTGCACAATCATTGGGCTTCTTGAAGCCAGAATGTGTCTTTAAGAAGCCCAGGTGAGAGAGATGACAAAACAGAGCAATTTGGGTTGTTTGGAGAGCAGACAAGCACGAGGAGGAGACAACAGCAGGAAAGAAATGATTTCTGAGCAATAGCAGATTCTCGCTGTTTGGCTCTTTTAGCCCATGGAACTCGATAATTATTTTCCTCAAGTTTCATATTTCCTGCCAATTGAGTCCTATAATCACATGTGTAGGGAAGTCTGAATTACTCTGCTTATCAAAGAGGAGTGTTGTTTATAAGTGGAGAGCTCACATACTACTTCGCCCTCAAGTCAAGTGAAGACAGATCTATCTGAATAGAAATAAGGGAATACCTAAAAACTCCTAGTTAATGCCAAGATAATCTGGAATTTTTAATTTTCCAAAATCCAGTTATAATATTTTGTTTTAGGCCTCACATGAATTAACGTCACACTAAAATTTGAACAGTGACAAAGCAATATATTTCAATTAAAAAACATCAATTCTGAATTGCCTGTGTAAACCTATCTACAGAATGTGTTGCCCTCAAAACACAGCAAGACACAGAGACTAGGAATAAATATAAAAATAGGCTTGGTAATTTTCCCTAAAGCCTGGGAACTCTCTCAAAACACCAGAAAGTAAAATACTATTTCATTTCTCGGGCCTATGCAGAGAAATCTATAGGAATTCCTAAAAGTGATGGTCTTTTCATCCCCTCCAGCAGCACCTACTTCTGATGCCTACATTTTTCTACATTTCTGTTACCACTCTATTTATGTTTCCTATATTTGACACTCCAGAACTTTCTCCAGGATTTATAAAGAACCAGCTAGTCTAAGGTTTTTTGCTTCTGTCTCTAGGTATTTAAAGAATCATTTTGCTTTGTTAGTCCTTTCTTACCTTCAAGGATCTCGGAAATTAAATACATTTTTAGAGATGATTGCTAATTCCTTACTGTTGCACTCACTTTTTTCTGGATGCTATTGTATATATGTCTAGAATCAATCTTCAAGATAATTAACTTTATCACTTGCACATGCCACACCTCTTACGCCCTCACATACTCATTAAGAAAACCATGATATTTTAACACTTAGTTTTCAATTTCATTTTATAGAAAATGATCATTTTTCCTTTAGCTATACCTAATTTTCTACCAATGTTTGTTTATACACTTTCCTGGTAACCCTATTCAAGAAAAGATAGATTTACAGATGTCAGCTGGAGCAAACAACTCCTTGTATGTGTCATTTAATACATTTTTTGTTTCTATTTCACTTTTCCCTAGATCCACTCAATTTTTTTGGACAATTAGATTTTAAGCGTTATCCTTCAGAATTTCAAGCTATATTGATCTAAATATGATTCATGCTGTCAATTGAGTTTTTAAAAATTTATCAACCTATTCACACATAATTCAAGATGTGTGTAGTTTGCCAGTCCCCTGCCCTTTTGCCCTGCATAACGTGTAGTAAATCCATAAGTACAAGTAGCTTATGTCAGAGTGAATTATTGAACTAAGAATTTAATATACGATCTGGGGAAAATACTACATTTTCACTGAAGGCAAACCGTGAATCTCTTCGAGACAATTCAAGTTGACTCCTCAGACACTCATTTCAAGTGTTTTTTCAAGGCATGCAGTTATATATCTATACCTTTATAGTTATCAATATATTTCATTTTGCAGTTAATAGAAGTGTTATAGAAACTGTTAATGAAGACCTTCATGTTTCTGGAGAAACTTCAAAATGTGCTGGTGTGCAAATGTATGACACAACAAATACAGTGTTTGTGTTGGCTCGTATGCTTTGCCTTGATGTTATCCAAACATTTTTCCCATGATATAATTTTATTTATTATATTAATAATGCACAAGTGCATTTGTAAATTAAAATAAAATAGCATGTAGGAAAAATGTGAATATCCTCCCGCATTTGTCATCCCCTCATCTCACACATGCACACGCACACCTCACACACAACTACTGAATCCCACTTTCTTCTACAGATATAATCATTTTGTGGTTTAATGTGCTTCCTTACAGAATATTTCTGTGTATTTAAATACACATATGTAATTAACCCTAAATATATTTGTTTGCTTTGTTTTGACTTGCCATGAGCTCATACCTAACATGCTTATGCTTTGCATTTGCTCTTTCCTCTTCCTGAAATGTTCTTCCCCAAGATATCCACTAGGATTAGTTACTGACATCCTTTAGGTCTTACCAAAATCTCTGCTTTTATTAAGACCTTTCCTAACTACTCTAGTAAGAACTGAAACCTCCTCTCCCACACATATTTCCTGACCATCCCTGTCCCTGACTTATTTGTCTTC
The DNA here is from genome assembly GCF_021613505.1 of Equus quagga. NCBI lineage: Eukaryota > Metazoa > Chordata > Mammalia > Perissodactyla > Equidae > Equus > Equus quagga. Next base: position 19,122,709 of record NC_060284.1, on the reverse strand, counting down.
ATGGTTCATATCACCTTATAAGTGACATATTATATATTTTATGTCTTTGTTATGTACCTACTAGGGTGCAAGATCCATCTGAGCCAATTTTTTTGTCTGATTCATTTACTACCAAATTCTAAGCACTTATAAGAGTGCCTGAAGCACATGAATATTTGTTGTGTTAATGAATGAAAACTGTGGTAATTAAAAGTGTGTGGTTTGGCATATGACCCAGCCATCTCACTACTGGGTATCTATCCAAAGAACATGAAATCAGCAATTTCAAAAGTCTCATGCACCCCTGTGTTCATTGCAGCATTATTTACAGTAGCCAAGATGCGGAAGCAACCTAAGTGCCCATCAATTAATGATTGGATAAAGAAGATATAGTATATATATACAATGGAATACTACTTAGCCATAAAAAAGGATAAAATTGTCCCATTCACAACAACATGGATGGACCTTGAGGGTATTATGTTCAGTGAAATGAGCCAGATAGAGAAAGACAATCTCTGTATGACTCCACTCGTATGTGGAAGTTAAACATGTAGACAGAGAATAGATTAGTGGCTACCAGGGGAAAGGGCGGTTGGGGGAGGGCACAAAGGGTGAAGTGGTGTACCTAAAACATGACTAACAATAATGTACAACTGAAATTTCACAAGTTTGTAAACTATCATAATCTCAATAAAAAGTTAAAAGAAAAAAAAGTATGTTGTTTGTTTGGAGCCAGATTACCTAGACTCAACAATCCTGGCTCCAACATCCACTGGCTATGTGATCCTGGCAACTTATTTAAACTCTTTGTTCTTTGATTTCCTCTTCAGTAATATAAGGATAATAATAATACCTATCACCTAGATTGTTGTAAGGATTAAACAAGGTTGATAGATGTAAAGTACACAGGGCAGTGCCAAACATAATCTTCACTAAATTGTTAGCTGGTAAATGTAAAGGTAGCAGTAATAGTATGAGACTAGCTCTTTTGTTCAGCAATGTTTTAGAAACATTTCAGTCATACATCCAAGTTCACCCAAATCTTTATTGGTACAGTCTTCCATTGTATGAGTTTACTGTTACATGTATAACCACTTCCATATTGGTGGACGTCAAAGTTGTTCCCAACATTTCTGTGTTAAAGAGAACTTGTAAATTCAAATGAGCAATGGTGTACACTTATGTTTGTGGACATATTTGTGTAATACCATATTATACATATTATGTGAATCTCCTGGTCAGTGAATATGATTATTGTAACATTTGATAATCACTGCCAAGAAGTTGTAGGAATACATTCCCACTAACAGCAACTGAGGATTTCCACTTCCCACAGCTTTCCTCAAAACTGGATGTTTATTGACCTTTCCACAAATTTTGCTAACTTGATGGGTCTCGATTGAATTGTTGTTTTAATTTACATTTTAGTAGCAGATTAATGTTACTAGTTAATACAAGTGTTAATTTTGACACTTTTGCAACTTTATAAACTTTTATAACTTTTGACCAACTTTTATAACTTTATTAAACATTTATGTTCTTCACTGAACTTTGTTTTTTTGTATGACAATTTGTAAAATATGTATGATAAATAATAATCTCTCATTTGTTATTTGTTATGTATTAAGTAAATATTTTCTCCTGGACTCTCTCCTCTGTTATTTCTTGTCTTTGTCTCTTTTGCTTTCTCTCTCAACTGCCTTTGTTTTACGGAAATTTTGAAATGCTATTCTATTAAACAACCAATCATTTCATTTATAGCTTCTAGATTTAAAGATTATAATCCCTTCTATATTTCCTTCAAATATTTTTATTGCCTTGTTTCACTGAGAGCTTAAAGCCCTTTGGTAGATAATGTGTGTATATGTGCAGCATGAGGTTGGTATCTGACTTAATTTTTCCTTAAAGAAATAGCCTAATTGTTCCAACATAATTGAAAATTCTTTTCTTTCCTCAATATTTCATATTATATCTCTTTGATATATTGTATCCCAAACACACATATGTCTGTTTCTGGACTCTTTATCTTTTCCTTAATGTTCTTGTGTATTCATACGCAAGTAGTGTACTGTTTCAATTACTGTAGTATTATGATTTGTTATAAAACCTGTTTGTTTTTAAATTTTGAAGATTTTTTTTTGTTAACTTAAATTCTCAGGAACTACTGAAGTCAAAACTAGATTGACTAATGTCACAATCTGTATTTTTCTAAAAATTTTTACTATCAATTTTGCTGATTAATATTTACTCAGCACTACTGAAACAATCCTTCATATTAACTGTAGTATTCTAATAAATGAATTTATTAAGCATTCTCAAGTAATCTTCATAAAGAACAGTGGATCAACAACAAAGCTTTCTCTAGATAAGGATTTCTCAACCTTGACACTATTGATATTTGGGCTGGATGACTCTCTGTTGTGGGAGCTGTCCTGCGTGCTGTAGGATGTTTATTGTCATCTTTGGTCTCTACCCAGCACCCCTCTCATAGTTTTGACAACCAAAAGTGTCTCCAGAGATTTCTCCTGGTTTCTGTCCTTTCCCCTCCTCCCTTCTCTCCTCCCCTCTCCTCTCCTTCCTCCCTTCCCTTCTCCTTTCTATCACTCTTTGTGTCCAGATATTTTTTGCTCTTGGTTTAGAAGCACTGCTTTAGGTCGTTATTTTACTAAGCAAGATGATACTTTTTGTCTAATTCTAAAAATTTAGGACTTATTCAAGATGCATGAGAATTTGCCAACTTTAGTAGCCAAAAAACACAATGAAATGAGAGTAAAGAAGAATAAAAAGAGAGGATAAAAGTTAGTAAAAATCTTTGTGATACATCAGGACTTTAAATATGTCTGCAACAATATCTTTCTTTACATGTGCTCCTTTTCAATATGATATTTCCACTCCCTCAGCAAAAAGTGTCAATTATTTTTCTTCCCCTGAATCTGGGCTGGTCCTGGGACTGTGTTGACTAATTGTGTATCGCAGAAGTAACATTTTACAACTTCCAAGCCCAAGCTTTTTATGACAAGCATTAAGAAGGCATGATACATGCATGATTTTTGCAAGTATACTGAAAGAGAGATGAAGTAGAGAGACCACATGGAGAGGCCATTTGGAAAGGGAGAGACCTTAAGGCCACATAGGAATAGAGATACTCAGTCAACTCCCAGATGTGAGTGGAAAAGCAATCTTGGACATTCCAGCCTCAGAAGATGCCATACAAGCCATCCCAACATGAACCATGCTCAAATTTAAAAATCATGGGCAACAAATGATTGATATTATCTAAAGCAAATAAGCAATTGATAACAGAAACAGAAATCAGATCTAAAAGTGGGGTGCTGCTATAAATCATTTGTCACTGGCTTCAGCACTGAGCGACTGGCAGACACCTAAAGGACCTTGAGGAGACCGTTAGCCGAGGCAAGAAGGGCAGCAAGGAAATTGTTACTGGAGGCTGGGGAAAAGGAAACCTAAATTGTGTACCTGAAGAACAGCCAGAAAAACCACTGCCTGTGGTAACATAGAAAATAGGATACCTTTAGTAGGCAGAACAATGGACCTCCCTCTAAATTTCCACGTCCTGATCCATGGAAGCTGTGAATATGTTATGTTAATAGAAAAGGGAAATTTTCACATGTGGTTAAAGCTATAGATGTTGAGATGGGGAGATTATCCTAGATTATCCCAGTGGGCTCAGTCTAATCACATCAGTTTTAGACATTGGAGAACCTCTCCCAGTAGGGTGGATCAATGGGAGATGTAACTGTGAGCAAAGGGTCAGAGAGATGTGACGTTGCTGGCTCTGAAGATGGAGGAAGAAGATATGAGCCAATAAACGTGGGAGGTCTCTGCCACCTGAAAAAGGTAAGGAAACACTCCCTTAGATTCTCCAGACTCTATACCAGTGTGATTTCTCAGATTTCTGATCTACAGAACTATAAGATAATATATTGATTGGGTTTTTTTTTTCAACTTTATTGAGGTATATTTGACAAACAAAATTTTATGCTTTTAAAATGTACACCATGATGATTTGATATATGTATACCTGGTGAAATGATTACAATCAAGTTAATTAACACATCCATTACTTCATAGTTACGTTTTTTCTGTGAGTGACAACACTTAAGACCTACTCTTTTAGCTAATTTCAAATATACAACACAGTATTATCAACTATAGTCACCCTGCTGAACATTAGATCCTCAGAACTTATTCATCCTACAACTGAAAGTTTATACACTTTGATCAACATCTCCTCATTTCCCTCATCCCCAGCCCCCAGCAACCACCATCCTATTGTTTCTATGAGTCTGGCTTTTTTTGTTGTTGTTTAGACTCCACATATAAATGATATCGTATAGTATTTCTCTATCTCTGTCTGGCCTGTTTCACTTAACATAATGCCCTCCAGTTTCATCCACGTTGTCACAAAAGGCAGGATTTCCATTTATTTATGGCTGAATAATATTCCATTGTATATCTATACCACATCTTCTCCATCCATTCATCAGTCGACAGTTAAGTTGTTTCACATCTTGGCTATTGTGAATAATGCTACAATGAATATGAGAGAGTAGGTATCACTTCAAGATGCTGATTTCATTTCCTTTGGATATGTACATGGAAGCGGGGTTTCTGGATCCTATTGTACCTATATTTTTAATTTTTTGAGGAACCTCCATACTGTTTTCCATAGTGGCTGCACCAATTTATATTCCCATCAACAGTGCACAAGGGTTCTCTTTTCTCCACACCCTTGTCAATGCTTGTTATCACTTGTCTCATTGGTAATAGCCATCTAAACAGGTGTGGGGTGATCTCTCATTGTGGTGTTCATTTGCATTTCCCTAATGATTACTGATGTTGAGAAACGTTTCATGTACCTGTTGGCCATTTGTATGTCTTCTTTGGAAAATGTCTGTTCAGGTCCTTTGCCCATTTTTTTTTTTTTAGATTTTATTTTTTTCCTTTTTCTCCCCAAAGCCTCCCAGTACATAGTTGTACATTCTTCATTGTGGGTCCTTCTAGTCGTGGAATGTGGGACTGCCTCAGCATGGTTTGATGTTTTTAAATAAGATTTTTGGTTTTTTGCCATTGAATTGTGTGAGTTCCTTGTACGTTTTAGATACTAACTCCCTATCAGATATATAATTTGTAAATATTTTCTCACACTCCATAGGTTGCCCCTTCATTTTGTTAATGATTGCTTTGCTGTGCAGAAGCTTTTTGGTTTGATATAGTCCACTTGTTTGTTTTTGGTTTTGTCTTGTATGTGTTTTTGGTGTCATATCCAAAAAATCATTGCCAAAACCAATGTCAAGGTGCTTTTCCCCATGTTTTCTTCTAGTTTTGCAGTTTCTGGTCTTATATTTAAGTCTTTAATCTGTTTCCAGTTAATTTTTGTGAATGCTGTAAGACAGGGGTCCAATTTCATTGTTTTGCATGTGGACATCACTACACTATTTATTGAAGAGACTATCCTTTCCCCATTGCGTATTCTTGACACCCTTGTCAGAGATTGATTACACACCATGTGTAATCAAATGTGTGGATTTATTTCTGGTTTCTCTATTCTGTTCCATTGGTCTATGTGTCTGTTTTTATGCCAAGACCATACTGATTTGTTTACTGTAACTTTGTAATGTAGTTTGAAATCAGGAAGTGTGATGCCTCCAGCTTTGGTCTCCTTTCTCGAGATTGCTGAATTTTTGGATTTCTTTTTCTATTTCTTCACAAAAGAGCCATGTGAATTTGATAGGGATTTCATTTAATTTGCAGATTGCTTTGGATATTTGACACTTTGACAATATTAATTCTTCCAATCCAAGAATACAGATATCTTTCCATTTATTTGTCTTCTTCAATTTCTTTCATCAATATCTTATTGTTAACAGTGTATAGATCTTTCACCTCCTTGTTTAAATTTATTCCTAAGTAATTTATTTTTTATGCTATTACAAATGAGATTTTTTCTTAATTTATTTTTTGAATAGTTCACTGTTAGTGTATAGAAATGCAACTGATTTTTGTATATTGATTTTGTATCTTGAAACTTTACTGAATTTGTCTATTATTTCCACATTTATTTGCTGGAGTCTTTACTGTTTTCTTTATGTAAGATCATATCATTTTCAAACTTAGACAATGTTACTTCTTCTTTTCCAATTTGGATGCCTTTCATTTCTTTTTCTCGTCTAATTCCTCTGGCTAGGACTTCCACTACTATGTTGATATAGCGGTGGCAAGAGTAGGCATCCTTATCTTGTTCCTGATTTTAGAGGAAACACTCTCAACTTTTCACTGTTGAGCATGTTAGTTATGGGTTTATCATATACGGCCTTATTATGTTGAGGTAGATTCCAGCTATACTAATTCATTGAGAGGTTTTATCATGAAAGAATGTTGAATTTTTTGAAATGTTTTTTCTGCATCTATTGAGATGATCATATGAATTTTATCCTTCATTCTGTTAATGTGGTGTATCACAGTAGTTGATTTGTGCAGGTTGAATCATCCTTGCATCCCAGTGATAAATTCTACTTGATCATGATGTAAGATCCCTTCAATGAGCTATTAAATTCAGCTTCCTAGTATTTTGTTGAAAATTTTTGCATCTATTGACCTGTAATTTTCTTTTCTTGTAGTGTCCTTGTATGGCTTTGTAATCCATGTAATCCTGGCCTTGTAAATGAGTTTAGAAGTTTTTCTTCCACTTCAATTTTTTTGAAAAGTTTGAGAAAGATTCACAATAATTCTTCTTTAAATGTTTCGTAGAATTCACCAATGAAGTTTGCTGATCCTGGGTTTTTCATTGTTTGGAAGTTTTTCACTAATGATTCAATCTCCTTACTCATTATTGGTCTATTCAGATTTTCTGTTTTTCCTGATTCAGCCTTGTTAATTTGTGTGTTTCTATGAGTTTATCCATTTTCTCTAGATAATCCAACTTATTGGTGCATAACTTTTCATCATAGTCTCTCATGATCCTTAGTATTTCTGTCATATCAGCTGCAATATCTTCTCTTTCATTTCTGATATTGTCTTTTCTTGTTTTTCTTAGTTGATCTAAAAGTTTTTCAACTTTATTTATCTTTTCAAAAAACCACTTGTTAGTTTTACTGATCTTTTCCGTTGTTTTTCTAGTCTCTGTTTCATTTATTTCTGCTCTGACCCTATTTCCTTCCTTCTGCTAATTTGGGGCTGAGTTTGTTCTTCTTTGCCTAATTCCTTGAGGTACAAAGTTCAGTTGTTTATTTGAAACCTTTCTTCTTCTTAATGTAGGGATTTATTACTATAAACCTCCCTCTTAGGATTACTTTTTCTGCATCTCATAAGTTTTGGTACACTGTGTTTTCATTTTTGTTTATATCAAGATATTTTTTGGTTTCCCTTTTGATTTCTTCTTTGCTCCATTGATTGTTCAGGAATGTGTTGTTTAACTTCTACATATTTATGAATTTTACTGCTTTCCTCCTGTTATTGTTTTCTAATTTCATACCATTTTGATTGTAAAAGTTACTTGATATGACTTTAATCCAATTTGTTAAGACTTGTTTTGTGACCTATGAGCTATCCTGGAGAATGCTGTATGTGCACTTGAGAAAGTGAATTCTTCTGCTATTGGATGGAATGTTCTGTATATGTCTATTAGGTCCATTTGGTCTAAATGGAGTTCAAGTCCAATATTTCCTTATTGGTTTTCTGTCTGGATGAGCTATTCATTGTTGAAACTGAGAAATTAAAAACGCCTAATATTGCATTGCAACCTATTTCTACCTTCAAATTTGTCTATATTTGCTTAATATATTTAGGTGCTCTTATGTCAAATGCATATATATTTACAATTGTTATATTCTCTTGATGAATTGACTCCTTTATCTTTATTCTGTCTTTTGTTGCAGTTTTTGACTTAAAATCTATTTTGTCTGATATAAGTATAGCTACTCCCACTCTCTTTTGGTTTCCATTTGCTTGGAATATCTTTTTCCATTTCTTCACTTTCAGTCTATCTGTGTCATGAAAGTGAATACCTTTTAAGCAGTATATAATTAGGTCTTTTTTTTTAACCCATTAAACCACTCTACATCTTTTGATTCAAGATTTTAACCCAATTACACTTACAGTAATTATTGATAGGTAAGGACTTACTATTGCCATCTTAATTATTTTCTGGCTATTTTGTAGTTCCTTTGCTCCTTTTTTCCACTCTTGCTCCTTCCTTTGTGATTTGATTATGTTGCATAGTGGTTTTCTCTGATTTCTTTCTCTTTCTCTTTTGTGTATCTACTATAGGTGTTTGCTTTATGGTTACCATAAGGCTCATATAAAACATCTTATAGTTATAGCAGTATTTTAAGCTGAAAACATCTTAATTTAGATTTTATAAAAAACTATGCTTTCACTTCTCGCTCATTTTATGTTTTTATGTCACAATTTATATCTTTTGTATTGTATATCCATTATCAACTTATTGTAGCTATAGTTACTTTTAGTACTTTTGCTTTTTAACTTTTATAGAAGAGTCAAGTGGCTTGCATACCACCGTTACAGTATTTGAGCATTCTGAATTTGACTATATACTTACATTTACCACTGGGTTTTACACTTTCATATGTTTTCACGTTACTTGTTAACATCCTTTCATTTCAGCTTAAAGAACTTCTTTTATCATTTCTTGTAAGGAAGGTCTAATGGTGATGAATTCCTTCAGCTTTTGTTTATCTGGGAAAGTCTTTATTTATCCTTCACTTCTGAAAGACAGGTTTGCTGGGGAAAGCATTCTTGGTTGACGGTTTTTTTCTTTCAGCACTTCAAATATATTATCCCACTCTCTTGGCCTGAAAGATTTCTATTGAGAAATCTACTGAATAGCATTCTGGAGGTTCTGTTGTATGAGATGAGTTTCTTTTCTCTTATGGCTTTCAAAATTCTCTGTCTTTGATTTTTGATAGTTGTATTACAATGTGTCTCAGTGTTTAGAGTTCATGGATTCTTTCTTCTTCTTGATCAAAGATACTGTGGGTATTCTCTTTGCATTTTTTCATTTCATTCACTGTATTCTTTAGCTCCAGAATTTCTGTTTGGTTATTTTTTATGATTCCTATCTTCTGTTGAACTTCTCATTTTGTTTGTGGATTGTTTTCCTAATTGAGTTGTTTGTATTATTTTGTGCCTCATCCACCTTCTTTAAAACAATTAGTATGAATTATTTGGCAATTAACAGATCTTCATTTCTTTGGGATTAATTTTTGGAAAATTATTATGTTGCTTTGGTGGTGTCATGTTTCATGATTTTTTTTGTTTCCTGTAGCCTTGCATTGGTAGTTGCACTTTTGATGGAGCAGTCCCCTCTTCCAGACTTTATGGACTGTTTTTGGTGGAGAAAGATCTTCACCCATGGTTGAGTATGAGGGTACTGACTGCATGGGGTGTTGCAGTACCTGTTCGAGGGAAGGCCCAGTGGTGTAGTCTCCATATACCTCTATCAGATGACATCAGTGTTGGTGAACATTGCAGAGGTCCTCAGTGGTCGAGGCTGCAGCTGTCTACAGTGACAGCGAGGGCTGTTTCAGTCCTTAGTGGCAAATGATGCTGGGGATCTTCTGATCTCTTTTTCCTCCACGAGGGATGTCATGATTGAGGGAATCAATCTTGGTGCTGGATCTGACACATAGGTGCCCTCACAGTGGTGGTGGCACTGGTATCTAATGCATTGGCACCTGTGGAGCAGCCACTGAGCCAGGGTCTGGAGTGAAGGAACACGCAGAACAGCTATTAAGCCAGCGTCTGGAGAACAAGCACTTTTGGCTCTAGGGTCTAGGGCATTAGCTAGCCTATAGCAGTGGAGAGTCCAGTGCCTGAGACACAGGTACACACAGAACAGCCACAGAGCCAGAGTCTGGAGTGCAGGTGCATGCAGAGAAGCTGTGTCCCTGGGGTCTATGGTATGCACAGGGTTGGTGGGCTGCTGACAGCCCTGGTCCCAGGGTGGCACAATAGCAGCTTCTTCTGCAGGTAGGGAGCAGAGCAGCATCTCCCTCTTCAGGGGTTCTGTGGCAGTGATGGCTGTTGGTTACCTCACTGATGAAAGCTTCTGACGTCCCCTGCAGAGATAGCCACTGGAGTCTGCACTGATGAATACTACAAGGTCCTCCACTGTGAAAGCTGAGAGAGGACTCAGCTGAGGCGTCTGAGGCTGTCACAAGGACTGTTCAGGTCCTCAGTGGAAAAGGTTGCCAAGGTTCCACAGAACAGGCCATTGGGGACCATGATGGCACCCATCATGTGGCTGACTCAAATGGCCTCCACTCTTCTTTGTTTCTAGCTGTCTCCAGACATCTTCACTAAGCTGATCTCCCTAGCAATCCTTTCCATGCGGTTTCTCCTTTTTTTGCTCCACTCTGTTGCTGTGGCTTCTTAACTGGACTCTTAGCTTTCCCAGAGCTATTCTCATTTGTGAATAGCTGTCTAATTGTTGCTTTTGTGGGAGGAGAGAAGTTGGTATCTCCTATCCTCTTGTCTTGCTGACATCAGCACCATACGTTTATTATTTTAAACCAATAAGTTTGTAGTAATTTGTTAAGGCAGCAATAGAAAATGAATGCATATTGTTTAGTAAATATGAGCAATGGCGAGATCATCTTGGATTATCTGGGCGTGCCAAATCTAAACACGTAAATCCCTAAATGCAGAGAACATTTTCTGGCTGTAGTTAGAGAGTGAGATGTGACTATAAAAGAGAGGTCAGTGAAATGCAATACTGTTGACTTTGAAGATGAAGAAAGTGGGTCATGAGCCAAGGAAAGAGTGAACCCCATAGAAGCTGGAAAAGGCAAGGAAGTGGATTCTCTCCTGGAGCCCCAAGAAAGGAACACAGTCCTGCTGACACACTGATTTTAACTTGCTGCAATATCCACATATTCTACCACAATCACAAGAGATTGCAGGCATGTTGCACCAATGTAAAGAGTGGCACATCTCCCATGTCAAAGGCTGAGGATGGCCTGAGACCGACACACTTAGATTAGTTCTATCTGTACTCTTTCTTCTGTCCCATGTAAACTCATGCAAAGATCTCCAAGTTCTCAAAAAGGTTTGATGGCCTTTTTTTTCCAGGTTATTATAGAAAAATTGCATTGTCTGAAAAGTGATACAGTATCATTCCCTCATTCAACAAATGTTTATTGAACTTTATTAGCTGTGAAGTTCTATAGTAGTCACTGGAGATACAACTATGCACAAAACAGTGACTGCTCTCGCAAAACTATTAAGATTGAGTAAAGGATTAGCAAACAAACAGAAAGCTTCCTTAAGGAAGGTGGCATCATGGTAGAGGTAATCTCGTGGAACTACGGGGTAAAACAGAGGGCTCTTAGATCAGGCTTCAGTGACGAGAAATCCTTTCCTAGAGAAACTGTAAGAACAGTAAGAAATAGTAAGAATGACACTTCTAATCTGGGAACAGAAAGATGAGTAAGATTTCACTTAGAGAAGAACAGGCCCTAACATTTTCAGGAAGTTTTTCTGGTCAAAGCATAGAGTACAAAGAAGACAGCAAAAAAGAAGAAGAAGAAGAAAAAAGAAAAGGAGAAAAAGAAAACACAAAGAGGTCAGACAGGGCCAGATTTTGAAAGACTTTGTAAGCCACGCTTAGGAATATGGAGACCCCATAAGTATTTTAGGAGGAGAAGTAGCATAATTGTATTTGTACTTTTTTAAGTCAATTCGTTGTACAGTAGAGAATGGATTAATGCAGATGGAACAAGAAATCAGAATACCAGTCAAGATATTTTGCAAAAATATTTTGAAGAGATAATGACATGACAATTGGAAAGTGGCAGAGATGAATATATTTGAGAGATATTCAAAAGTTATAATGAATAGCACTTGGTGATTATTTTGGCTATCTATGAACAAACTATGCCATGACTTAGTGGTATAAAACAACAGTAAAAATGATCTTTATGGCTCACATGTCAAGAATTCACCTATGGTTAAGAAGGAACTACTCAGTTTTACTTACATGATGCCAACTGGGATAGCTTGACCAAGGTCAGAAAGTCCCTGATGCCCTCCCTCACATGTCTGCGGCTTCGGTGCCAGCTCTCTGCTGGGCGCCTTGGTTCTCTTCCCTGTGACCTCTCTCTCTCTGTGCATGGTCTCTGATCACTCGGTAATTCAGCCTAACCCTCTCTACATGGTGTCACATTTCAAAGACAGTAAAAATGCAAGATGTGAGCCTTCTTAAGGTCTATGCTGAGAAGTCACAGAGTGCCACTTCTGACACATTCTCTTCATCAAAGCAGGCTGCAGAGCCTGCTAAGATTTAGGGTAGGGAAATAGGCTTCACGTCTTGATGGACAAATGGCAAAGTCACATTTTGAAAGAGTATTTGGGGGAAAGTTGAGGGGAATGAAGATGTCAAAGGTATTATTTCATCAACTAGAGGAAGGAGTGAAGATACCATTTAGTGGCAGAGGTAACACAGGGGGAAGACGAATTTGAGAGGAACATAACTAAGTAGATTTCGAATGTATAGATGTATAGATGTTTACAGATACTTAAGAGATGTCCAAGATAAGGTTATAAATCAAATACTTGTATTACTACTTCTTGGTGTTCTAAGTACTTTGCAAGTAGTAACTAATTGTCATAACAACTCTATAAAAAAGATATTACTGCTATTTTTATTATCCTCATTTTGCACATAAAGAATGAAGGATCTGAGAGGTCAACTAACTTGCCCAAGGTCACATAGCTGCTAAGGGACAGAAGCAGGATTAAAACCCAAGCAGTCTGGCTCCACATTTCTTAGTTGAACCACTTTTCTCTGGTAACTCTCAGTAGATAGATGATTATGTTTTTCCAGAGCTCAGGAGAAATATCTTAAGATGATTTAGATATTTATAATATTTCAATGTGAAATCTGAAATGGATGAAATTAAAATGAAAATTTTTTAACCTAGGGAAATATATATAGGGCTGAAGGATATAACTCTTATCTTTTGTCTTGTCTTATATTTTTTGAGCCATAATAGCAAGGATGATATAAACTGCTGATCTCTTGGCAGCAACATTCATACAACACACACTTTCTGGCGAGATGTTTAATTGTCCCTTGGAAGAAATGGAGAGCTATTAAGTGAAGATGTTGTGCTGACTTAATTTTGTGAAGTTTAAGTGATTGCAGACAAAATGTCCAGCGAGACCAGAGAGAAGATTTTTTGGCTAAATTTTGCCTTTCAATGTGCCGTTTATACTATAGTACGTGTTCAAAAAACTCACAGTCCCTTAAACTCCTGTAACATTGTGATACATAAGAAATGTATGTTTGGCCTTGGTCCCATTCCTGCGCAGAGCTCCTAAGACCCTTGGAATTTCTGAGTGATGGGGGTAGGAGGCTCATCTTTTGTTATTCATAATAAGCCTTTTTCAACCATTCCTGAGTCTATGCTAATAAGGTGACTTGGAGAATGGGTGCTGGTTTCCAAAGAACCAATCATGTGATTAGAGAGTTGGAATTTTCAGCTTCACCCCCTGATCTCCATGGAGGTGAGAGAGGCTGGAGATTGAGTTCAATCACGAGTGATCAATGATTTAATCAGTCTCATCTCCATGATGGGACCTCCATAAGAACTGTAAACCGTAGGGTTCAGCTTCCTGTTGCTGAACACATTGAGGTGCTAGGAGGGTGGCTCATCCGGAGAGAGCATGGAAGGGGATCCCTTCCCCCATACCTTGGCCTATACATCTCTTCCATCTAGCTGTTTCTAAGTTGTATCCTTTCATAACAAATTGGTAATCTGGCAAATAAACTGTTTTCCAGAGGTTTTTAAGGCTTTCTAGCAAATTATTGCACCCGAGGAGGGGGTTGTGGGATCCCCCAATTTATACCTGTTCTGTCAGAAATACAGGTGACAACCTGGGACTTGCAATTGGCATCTGAAGTCGGGGGCAGTCTTGTGGGACTGAACCCTTTACCTGTGGGGTGTGCACTAACTCCCAGCAGTTAGTGTCAGAATTGAGTTAAATTGTAGGACACCCATTCTGCGTCAAGTGAAAATGGGAGAATTGTTTGGTGTGGAAAAACGCACACTTCCGGTGTGATAGAGACAGAGGAGTTTACCTTTGACTCCACACTACAGGACAGGACATTCTGGCAACAGTGACAACTACCAAATGTTCTTGATATTGCTAAGGCATTTTACAAGTGCAGAAATCTTTGCTTTTAGTTTAAATTTGGCTCACTCCTGGAAGGCTGCCTTTGATCTCAGTCCAAAATTCCCTCAGTGGTTATACAGTTCATTCCCATATAAGAGAATGGGGATGAACCTTATCAGAAAGAATTTTACTGGCTTAGACCAGGGAAAAGTACCCAATGAATCCATCAAATTGTTCTTTTTGAAAGTGATTTCAACTTATTATATCATATCTCAATGATATCTCTATAACAATTAGAATTTTCTTTAAATCAGTGACTTTACAAAACACTTGAATACCAATCCCTTTTATAAATCACCTCTCAAAATCTTAGCAAGCATTCTCTCAGACAATTGAAGTTCTGTGAACCAATTTGAAAAACCTGAATTAGAACATGGTAGTTTTGGCACCAGAGTGTGGGCCAGATGCACTCTGGATCTGCCCAAGACCAAATACTAAATCTTTGGTCCTAGGCAGATGTCACAGAGATTCATTATTTTGTCAAAGAAGAATCAGGGTCCAGTAGAGAGTTATATTCCTTATTGCTTTTGGGTGGAGGAGAGGGTGTTGACAATGAATAAAAAAGGAAAAAATAAAATAAATTTATCTTAAAATCCACACCCTTTTGCCTCTGAACTGGCAGAGTTGTATTTATGTACAGAAAGCATTCCTTAACATATTGCCAGCCTCGATCTGATAGTAGGGAAAATAGTCTAGCTTTAGCATCAGCTGGAATACAGCCCAAACCTTCTCTCCTACTCACAGTCACTGCTCATGCCTGCAACATCCAGCAGAGAGACCCCCAAGGTCAACCTTAGTAGTGAGTGTGGCCAAGAACATGGCCACGTGGCAAGGACTCCTAGGATTCTTAAGTTGCTGAAGAGGAATTTTCCTATGGATTCAAGCCAACTTCCCACAAATCCTTGCTGCCTCTCTTCTATCATTTCTTCGATTTCTAAGCCTAGGCTGGGATGTAAGAGCAATTCAGAGAGGGAGAAATTCCCTGAACACACTGAGATCATTCTCATTTGGGTCTTTTGAACATGCTGTTTCTTTACCTGGAATAGATTTTATTTCTTTATGTTCAAAAAATTGATATCCTCCTCTAAGTCTCAACTTAAACATCACTTTTTTTTTGACAGAGATTTCCCTAACCTTCCCATTTAGGCAGGGGCCACCTTTGTGTGTTCCTGTTATATTCTACAGTTTCCTGATTTAATAGTTAGAAAAATTTACCCACATACTCACAGAAAGGTAAGGAAGACTATAAGAAATTCATCCACAACTAAGAATTAATTAATATTTCATTTTATTTCCTTCTAGTATTTTCTTCTGTGTGGAGTCCTATTTGCCTCCGGCTCTGGCCTCAGATGACTACTCTCATGAGTTTGATTTACATACTTCAAATCCACTCTTAATTCTTACACACGCAGACACACAAAAATTCCATTAACAATAGTACAGCACTGCACTGTATGCATTGTAAATTTACAGAAATATACCATTTTATTGTAAACAACATGTTTTTGAAATATATCCATGTCAATAGTTATAGATTTATCTCATTCTTTTTAATTACCGTGGCTTATTACATGATTTTTTTTCGTGTCTTTCACATGTGTGTACTGAATCTTATTGACTGTTTATTTCTCAGAAAACTTCATAAAATTATGGACTTTGTTCACCATTGTTTCTCTCATTTCATAGCACAGTGCCTGCTATGTAGGGCCGGCAAATAGTAGAATACTGATTGAAGTTTGTTCTTAAATTTGCCTTGAAACGAGCTCTGTATATATATTTGGAAATCTGATTATTAAATTCCCTCTTCATGCTTTAACTAAAGTTTGTAGAACAATTCAGAGAAAATGTTGATGAGGTTTTGTTGATTTAGATCTTTGGTCTTAATTTAGTGGGAATTTTTGAGAGCTTTATTAATGTCATATACTGCTGGGCAACTAGTAGGGGATTCAGTAGCAAGCTCACTGAAAATGCCTACTGAACGCAGGAGAGCTCCTGAACAGGGGCAGCCCTGACTCGCTTGACTTTAGACACGTTCCTCGGGTCTTCCTCCTAACTTCAATTTTATCTGTAAGATGTGGTGGGAAGCGATAAAACTTCACCTCCAAGATTAAAGTGACATAGCCCATGTAAAGCTGTTACACAGTGTCTGATACAACACATAAGTACAACGAACGTTGGCTGTTACACAGATTACAAACTATTAAGATTCTCTCCATTGTTGAATGCTGAACAATGCTATAAAATAAACATTTTGTGGGATAATCTTGTTATTCTTTCCTTGAGACACTTTAGAAGCTCACCTTTAAACTCACGAGCAATACTCACTATAGCCTTCCTATAAAGTAGTGTAGTTCAGGACTCAGTCAGACCACAGTCCAGGGTACAATAACTGGTTAGTTATGTAACTTTGGCCAAGGCATTTCATTTCTTGGAGGCTTAGTTTTTCATCTGCTGATCAGGGAGTGTCACACTTCCTTGGCAGTCTAATGGCATTACCTTCTCTGCCCCTTGCCTATCAAGGAGGCACCCTGATAAGAAATCAAGGACAAAACAGAATTCTCAAAACACACACAATGATACTGGTGAGGGAAGTTTTTATGAGACAATTAAGGCCTTTATAATAGATCTAGACAGCATCTTTTTGTTTCTGCTTCTATGTTTGCTGTGGCTCATGTGGCTAGGTCAGCAGTGGGAATTTGAGATCACTCTCCACCCATTTATCAAAAACAGGAACTAAATTGAAGCCAAATAAAGAATACATGAAGCAGAATTCTCAAGACAACATCAGCATTAGGACCAGGCCTTAAATAGGGGATATGGGTCCTCAAGAATGTTATATGGCTCAGCCATCACAAAGGCAGTGTTCCGAACACAGATACGGGGCAGATGCTCGACCTATAAATGAAACGTATATCTTTGCTTGTCGTAAACTTTGCCCACAGAGCCTTTGGGAACCAAGTAATGCATGGACAATTGGTGGATGGATCAAATTTTAAGGACTTTGGGTCCAGGTCTTCACTATTAAATTTTCCCTGGACCTTGTATTGGCACCAACATCACAGAGATGTTATGGGATTGAAATGAAACGACACCTAGAAAGTATTTTGCTTATTCTCTTCTTCTTACAAGCTTTCATTCTTCAGGATCTTGTTAGGAGCAAACTCTAAGTAAAATGTTAAAGTGAGCAAGGTTGTATTTGGCACACTCCCTTCTGCTTCTCTGTCTCCTGATGTTTCTCTATCTTCTATCTATTTTTGCAGATTCTTTGTCTAACTAATCACAGGAGCTGGGTTTCTCATTTGTTTGTTTCACCTTTGTAAATATGAGACTTTAGCCAGCCTACAAGTAATCATGAATCTCAGCATCTTTGAGCAGTAATAACATTTAGCAATCTTCTTGCTATGCAAACAGCCAATCATCAGGTCTTATCCAAAAATCCATGCACTGCAGTTATGATTGAGTATAGACTCTTTAAGAAAGAATTTGCTTCTTCACTCACTCACTCAGAACTAGCTATTATGAAAAACAAGTGTCTACTAATAAGACACCCTTTCACAGATACTTCATTTCAAGGGAGGACTATTGAAGATTAAACAGGGTTCAAAGCACCGAGATTCTATGTGGAATTTCAGGTATAATCTGATAGGAGTGATAAATGTTTTTAGGCTATGGAAATTGCCCAAGAAACAGTTGTTGACGAATTGAATAAATGGAAAGATGAACAAATGAATGAGAGATATTTTGGAATGCGATGTAGAATTAGTAGAATTCCTTAAGCCATTTGAAAGTGGTACCCTGGGACTCGATTGCTATTGCAGGAACTATAAACTTTAACCTAATTTCTACATATCCTTATTTTCCAAGAATACCCATGGGAGATCTGGCAGTGTAACACATAGCTGGGTGGGAGAGGAGAATGAGTCACTGACCTTGGGTGACACCTGGAATGTGACCTGCAGACTACAGTACACTCCTCTTTTAAAATGTTTCATTCTTACAAAGCTTGTGTGCATTTATGGCTTTAAGGCAGGAATTCTCTCAGGCTTACGAGGTAAATTAAAGCCATACAGTGTCAGCTTCAATAAGGGCCTCTGTTTTTCAAATTTTTTGACTTCCACTTAGAAAGACAACATTGCACTGGGAGGTTACTATTTTTGATCAGTCTCAACATTTTTCCAGCCATTCTCAACTCCCCTTCAAAAGAATCTCCCACTAGAATTACATGAATATTGTGCCCCCAAGGTGATGCAATGTTTGGAACAACAAAATATTGACTCCCCATTGTGTAACTTCCATTTAATTTAAACCAAAATGCAAGAAGAGGAAAGGGTTGGTAGGAGAGTATACTGATATAAGTGTTTCCAGTGATCCCTAAAACTTTACACATTTCCAGTGTTGAATTTTGTTGACAGATACTTATTTTAGTCACATTTTGGCCTTATATATCTCTTCAAAGTCCAGTTTTAAAAAATCTAAACTCTTTCTTAAAGCTTGGCTTCTTTAGCTCAGGGTGATTCCAAGAACTGATATTATGAACATTAAACACTAGCTGTTTGCCCAGTTCAGCCGAATTCATCATAGTTAGTTTCATTCTTAAGACTTACTCTAAAATAGCCTCTAAACTTATCGACTGCTCCATAAATGTATAAAAAGGCAACTCTATTCTACCTCCAGCAACAAGCACTTGTTTTTACTATCTCATTATTTCAGTCTAAGAGTAATTGAAAATCCTCTTAAGCAATGTTCTACCATCTTGTACATTCTATTATCTTTCTAAATATTTCCTGATCTAGTTTCCTCCTCGTCCTCAAAGGTCAGCAGCATTTACCTAAGATATTTTCCTCGGTAACATTATTTTATAAAACTATAGTAAGTAAATTTACTATTGGTTATTTTGTTCTCTTTTTCTTGGCTTCACTTACCTGAGTAATTGTTTAAGTCTTTGCCATCTGATTGCTCAGATCAGGAGATACACTGGGTCATGTTTCTCAGGTTTTTCATCTAATGGAGACTGTAGTCATTCTCCTCATTATTAACTTTTAGATATTTTTTATGCATCCATTTGTTAATTCACTTATTTAAAATTTTATTTAACAATGCGAAAAAAATCTACCTTGTACCAGACTGTGCTAAGCATTCATTGTATCTACTTTTCACAATAACTTTATGAGGTTGTCTCTACTATTCTCATTTTATTGATAAAAACTGAAGCTCAGAGAAGTTAGATAACTTACCCAAACGTGCACAGGTAAGTAGCAAAAGATGAACAACGACCGATAATCTTCACTTTTCAAAGCCTGAATTTTAGCCTCCATACTATTCTAAATTTATCAGTGGATCACCATTTTGAGACATGATGTTAGCTATTAAGCAGAGAAAAATAAATTCAAAAAGATACTGCCTTCACAAAACTTGCAATATACAGCAATAAAATAAAAAATATCTATATACACCAAAAACTATATTACCTGGTATAAACATGACATAAGCCTGGGAAAGAGAAAAGCCCTTCAAACAGCAGCTGAAAGATTCTGGATGATTCAAGATGGTGGGTCGAACAAGACTTTTCAGAAAAAGGAGAAAAAAAAGGTAGGACAAATTTCTTAGTTCACATAACTGCACAGTCCAGGAGTAAATTTGGTGTCAGAAAACCTTGATCCTGTGTTTAAATGGTCTGACCACATCCCATTTTTGTCTCTTCCTGTCTCTTAGACTTATTTCTTCAGTATCGGTCCCATTCTCCTCTATGGTTGCCAAGCTGCAAGGCAACACGCTTGCTGGTTTACATCCAGCAAGAAAGAAAATCTGCTCCCTCGATAACTCACACAAAATGCATGGAATTTTTTTTGTCATAATTGGCTTGACTTGTGTCCTCTGTCTCTCTCCTAAACCTATCACTGTTGCCCAGAGAAGAAGTTATGCTAATTGGCTTAATTTAATTAGAGATTCCTGCTGAGTTGTGGATCTGGTCAGTAAGAGCCACAAAGCAAACAACAGACTAATTCTGGATATTATCAGACAATGGAAAAGAGTAATGTCCATCACTAAGAATTTGTGCCCTAAGAGCTCATGATTTGTATATGCAATGTATTAAACAGAAGAAAATATATTTAATAATTTAAAATTGTGAAGTGGTTTCTCAAACCCCATTTACCAGTATGCTTTCCATTGAGTTTGGTATGTAATGGCTCTTCATAAATTAACAACCCACCATCTTGAAAATATGCTTAAACGCTCATCTTCTGAGCTTTTTTTTTTGCTATTGCTGTTCCCACCAACTGAACTACCTTCCCTTGCTCTTCTAAATTGGTAACAAGCTAAAGAACACAGCTTAAACCCATCCTCAGCACACCTCTCCTGCCTCCCTGCCTAGAGTGATGTCTTGTTCTGCCAACTTCCAATACTGTTCTCTGCCTTCACTCACATTTAATATCACGGCTTACACTGTTAGTTATTCGTCTCTGCTTATGCGGATTGTCTCTTCAACCTAATGATAATCTTCCTGAAGTCTCTTCCTGAGTATCCAGGCTAGTCACATATTAAAAGTAAAGGACATGTGTAACGGCAATTGCAAACTTGGTTCATTTTTGGTAGAGCAGTGCTTCTCAACTTGATCAGGTGGCAGAAGAACTAGAAAAACATCCAAATTATTATGTTGTAAAATGAGACATCAATATATCTGATTTTATGCAACTAGACTTATTATTTTATGATACATTAGTTACCATCCTAGAATTTATATAGCTTAGTAATAAAAAGCACCAAAGATATAGAAAAAAAAGTTGAGAGGAAAAATATAAAAATTCTATTAGTGTGTACGTGTTAGTGATGTTTTTCTGTTGCATTTTTGCCTTGCCTTGTTTTTTTGGCAAAGTGGGGGAAATAGAAGTCTTTTAAAATATTAGTGATACAATTCCTTGATTCAGCTTACAAGGCCTTGGAGTTTTTTGGGGTCACAGTTTGCAAACCTCTGCCACAGTGGCAAGATGTATTTATCTTTACATCAACCTGTAAGATAGGTAACAACTACAGGTGCTATTAATTACAATAGAATTCAGACTAGCTCAGTTACACTGTTAAGAGTATGGTCTCAAAATCAAATCCAATCAGTTCCAAAGACAATGTTTTCAAGACTTAGTGCATCTTGTTTCGATCTTTCAGATTTTTAATCCTGTCTTCCTATTTTCCCAGAACGCCAAAAAAAGTGGAAAACATTTTCAGTGCTGTTGATCTCTACCTAGACTCTTTTCATCTTCAATAAATAACAGAAAAGAGATGAGAGAAGCCTACAGTGTTTCTTTAGCTCCAGTTATGTGCCGGGTACTTTGCGCCAATTAATTTATACATTAATTTGTTCATTCTTTACCAAATACTTTTTTGAGAGCTGGCACATAACAAAAACAAGGTACTATTCTAATAAGCAAAAATAGACATACTGCCTACACTCATGAAGGGTGTATATTCTAGTGGGGAAGTCAGATTCTATCCAAATCCATAATTGCAAAGTGTTGGGAAGGAATAAAATTTGATTTTATCCTTGACAATTCTTTAAGGAGGCACCCTGTCCCCTATTCATAACTGAAGAGGTTAAGGAACTTGTCCAAATCTACAAGGTTAGTGAAGGTCAGTGGGGCTGCCAAGACTTTCTGGGCAAGTGTTGTCCTGCACCTCTCCTGGGGGCAGGGGCCATCACTCATGTTGATGATCATGTGGCTGAGGCTCCTAGAGTTTTGTAGTGTACCACCTGCACAACCATATGCATGGCCTTGAGTCAGAGATGGGATTCAATCCTTAGTTTGTCCATATTATCCTGGTTACTTTAGATTTTCAGGGACCGTCTCTGAAATGTGTTAATTCATTCATCAAATCCATTGCGTATGAAAGGCAAGATAGTGGGACAGCATCTAAATACCCTGAAATATAATTCCCCCTTCAATTAATAAAATATTGTTTGGTTTCCCAGTGTATGTAAAAAACACCAAAAAAAGGTGTTTCCTGGCCTCAGAATTTCCAGTAGACTGCGAAAATAAACGGAAATGAGATTGTCCATTAAGACACAATTCATTTAGAAGTCATTGATTGTTAGTAAAGTATTTTATTTGCTTCTCCTAGCAGTCATATTAGTTATGGAATAGACATTTGACAAGGTTAAAAGAGTTCTTGGATAAAAAAGTTTGAATTTTCTACTCTGGGCCAGGGTGGATCACTGTCAATTTGGAGACCTGGCAGTGCCTTGTGCTACACATTTAAGATGGGTATTCTATCAGTGTAAAGACACGTGAAATAAATTCCAGGGCTCAGGGAATCCAATTAGAAGGCTTTTACAAAAGATCAATTTAAGGTGATAAGTTCTTAGATTTTGGCGATGAGGATTTTAAAAAAAAGAGGGATCAATACAGAAAAATATGTACTATTTAGAAGAAAAATAAAAGTTTCTCTTCTTGCTTTCCTGCAGTTGCAGTTTTGTGTGGCAATTGCCACTTAGCCAATTTTCCTTACTTTTTTACTGTACTATAAATTAATAGTCTTACATAGTTCATTTCTCAGCTCGTTTTAATTAGTATCAGAATAGGAGAATGGGTATCTCGGGCTGTTAGCGATTTGATATAGAACTTTTCACCTCCAGGTCAATGGTAAGTGAAACACATTTACATATTTTTAAGTGGATTTATTGCTCTTGAAGGGAGCCCAGTTGTAATCCTTGACACCAAGAACACATTATTGCCAGAAAGCCCACAGGCATTGAAACATTGATCAGGAAGTAACAGGGAGAAAGGGTTCAATTTCAACGGCTCTTCAGTGTTTGGCTTGCCTTACAAGATCTTAAATTGTTTTAATTAATCCTAATTATGATTCTATTTTTAAAGACTGATATCTATCTGATGACAAATTGGACATGGACCAATAAACTGGGCTTATTTCAATTTAGAATATGAGCTATCCAGTTACTCAAAAATAATTATCCATATCAGAAAAAGCAAGGAATTTACTACAGAGTTCACTTAGCATTAGGGGGAAAAAGAAGGATTGATAGAAATTGTATTACAAATTTCAGTAATAGGGATTAGACTTTTACAGTTAGAAAACAATAGTGCTGGTTACATTGATCTTAGTTCCAATAGAATTAGAAGTTAATTTTTCTGGATGTGTGTATCTACTTAACACCCCTAGAAATGGCCGTAATGGATTCTACCCAGTCCAATTTTCCCAGCCTCCAAGGCAACACATCCATGGCAACAACTAAGCATCATCATAGTTTCTTAACTGTGAAAAAATAATTTCTTAACTCCCTTTAACTCAAGCTCTTGTTAGGCAACATAAAAACAACAACAACAACCACAACAAAAGAACCCCAAATTTCAGTTCTATCATGATTCTATATATGGTCTGTCAGACATCATATTAGGAGATGGACATCTAATAATAGATAAAACACAATACCTGTGTCTTAGCTGGGATTACACCAAACAAAGGACTTGAGAAAAGAGCTTGCATGCAGATTATTTATTAGGGACAAGATCCCAAGGATTAGGAGTGAGAGACAGTGGAATGGAACGGGGAAGAAGGAAAAGTCAAGCCAAGGATTAATGGATTGGCCACCACCATCGATAAATGGTATTCCATCCTGCCAGATTTTCTAAGGGGACTTATGAAATATATCTCAGAGTTGTTCACTTGGAAAATAAAAGGGAGATGATTTTTTGCAATTGGCTCCTCTTCTCCAATTGTTAAGTGTGACCTCATGGGCGTGAACCTCCCCACACTACCCAGTTCCACATGTGTGACTGGCACAGGGGAACAACCACACTGCAGTGTTAGGGGGGCCTCACGGGGTCTAAGCAAGACACTGTCAGGCTTGCTGTGTGAGTCTGGTCAGAGCCCATGTGCAACTGCATGGTGCAGCAGAGACTGGAGGAAGAGACAAGGGTGGGAGGATGTGAAGTGCTCAGGGAGGGGTGGTTAATGTACTCTGCCCTTATGGTACCCGATATTCAATGCCTCCCCATGGAGGCACACCTTCTTTTGAGGGAAAGAAGTTGAAAACAAGGAAAATAAAATCAAGAAAATTTTAAAGATGCATCCTTTTAGAATTATTATATTTAATGGACAGATAGGTAGAGATGAAATATATAGGCTTTGGAATCAGATAAATTGTATTTTGTGATACTGTCTTGAACTCTTACTCATTGTATGGCATTTGTCAATTTATGTAGAGTTTCCTCGTCAGTATGGTGGGAACAAACATTCATGAGGTCATGTCTGTGTAGCTCCTAGTCCATTGTTTTGAATAGGTACCAGATTAGAAAAAAGTGATTAGCTCCTGCACAAGGTGAAGATTGATAATCTACCTGTTTTCCTACTTCCATCTCTATTTATGCATCAAATGATGCCATGAAGCATAACACATTTTTAATATGACTTGAGGATTCCTAAGGTTGGGATAAGGCTTCTCATAGTACTAAAAACTGAAAAATAGGGAAGCGATATTTTGTCTAAAGTCGTCTATCAGAGTTCGAAGTAGAAATTATTTTAAGCTTCGTTTCCAATTCACAACGTTTCTTTAAACTCCATCTTATGAGAAGAGGCCAGTAGATGGTTTGGCATACTAGTTGTTAAACTAAATTTTTACAAATTTAAGAAAAAAATTAATGTTTGGCAGAGCTGTTTCTGGAAACATCAGTGACCCTGAATGCTCGGTCTATACAAGCTAAGAATTCCCTGAAGCTTAATAGGAGCATTGAGATGTTAACCTACACTACAGAACAGCAGGATCAGGCAAGTTGCTGCGCTAAGACACCACTTGGGGCCAGATTTTAGTAGCTGACAACTCATAATGGATTGACAAAAGTGAAACATCATTAACTTGAATCTACAAAGCCGACATTTCCATATGCAAATAGGAGCTGGCACATATGTGCCCATGTACAAGTCTCATTGCTTGTTCAGTTGTCTGTATGTCCTTTAGGTTGCCTTCCTTTGTCTTTAAAATCCCAGCGGTCAAGAAACACGTCTGGTAACCCACTTTGCAAAACGACAACAGGTGCACAAATTGGGCCTCGCTAAATGTTTTTTATGGTAATGATGGTGATATTGTCGATTTTCTCTCTCACACTAGAGTTTAAGATCTACAGTGTAAATGTGGCACCCAGGAGGAAAGGATAGTCATGAAAATTATTGTATATTTATATAACAAGGACCGCTGAACTGACCCCGAAGGGCGTGAGTGCTAGAAAGAATGCTTATATTAATTTCCTCTATATTGCATAGTTTAAGTTTATAGTATTGATTCTTACCAAAGATGCTTCCTTCATTGCAAGCTAGGTAACTCTTTCTTACTTATCTTCCTTGAGAATAATAGGGCTGGGGCATTTTACTTTTTAGTGTGAGTCTCCTTGGTTTATTGGCGTAGAAAAATTATAGCGACAGACTGCCAGCCTAATTCTGGCCCACGGGAAAATGATTTAAACTCTCAGAGCATGAAGTTCTTCTTGAGTAATTGTAACCTGTCTTACAGATTGTTGTGTGGATCAGATAAGATCAAACAAGATAATATAAAGAGCTATAAAAACTTAAGCTATTGCTATTCCCGAAAATGCATCCTTTGGGCTGGTCTTACGTGACTTAAGGAAATAGCCAATTATGCTATTTTCTTTATGAAAATATGATCTTGGACTTATTGTTCAGCACGCCTGTATGAACACACCACAAGGCTCAGCAGCCTCTTGAGATTCCTAACTTTCAGTCTCCATTTTCCCCAGTGAGCTGTCCTTTCTTGGCTTGTCGTTCCTCTTCTGTTGTGTATACAAATGTTGTGTGTTAAGATCAAGGGGGTGGACACCTGGTTTGCTTCTCTGAGTTCTATCACTAACTCTCATCAAGACTTTGCTTTGGGCCTTGCAGCTGGCACTCCTCTCCTTTCTTTTCCTTGCTGCCGAAGAGTTACACAGGAAAGAATAATGAAGGCTTAAACTCTTCAATCCTGCTTCCTATCTACCTTGCATCCTCCCGTTACCAAACGGGAAACACATGTTTTTCAAACTCAATTTTTGATGATGAAAATTTTGTTCAATTTCACAGCTTGACTTCAGAATTTTCCCAAGTGATGGTAAATTCCATTGCCTCGCCAAGCAAGGAAATAATCTACAAACGTGTTTGGAAGGAAAACTTAGAAATCTCCCTCAAGCTCTAGTATCAGATAAATATAAGAAAGAAAAGAATTTGTTATGCCAGCCTCTCTGTCATCCAAAATACTAACATGTTTAATGATTGTAAATTTGGGGAAAATATTTAACATAGGTCAATGGAATTTATTAAGCTACAAAATTGTAAACTTCAAAGCACAGATATTTATAGCATTGGTAGTATTTGGAGGCTGAAAAGACGAAGATAGAAGTTAAGCTCACCGGTGACTTGGGGCTGAATGCATATTTGTTGAATGAATTATAGTTGGAAAGAGTACCCAATTAGATAGTCTTCCTCTCATGCATTACACCATTTTACTGAGAATAGTTTTTTCTTAATAGCTTTTCTTGTGAAAACATATTTCTCTTATTCCTCTTATTTACTTAATAGTTACTTAAACCACTATAATTTCAGGTTCCTTTTTCTTTCCTTAGTTCACCACAGCCCAGATAAAACCCTTTCTATAGGTCACTTTCATTAAAGGTGTTATAAAAATAAACAGCGTGTAACAGGGAGGGAAAACATGATCCAGGAGGAATGGTCCAGAATCGTATTTCCCAGCAGTTCCACAGGAAGCCTTCATGTTCTTCGGGGTTTTATTTCTGCGTTCAGTTCCAGCCAAGTAAACCCTCTACCTGGCTGTCAAGGGCTAGGACTGAAAGCTACAAAAGACAGTGGAGAGCTTTTCTCCCTGAAAGGGGTTTCGGAAGCTAGCTAGTTTATTCAATCCCCAGGCAAACCTGTAGTTAAGTTAATCAGAAAGAGAGAAACAGCCTCCTACATGTGAGTGACGACTGTGAGAAATTGTTTTTCAGCGTGTTTTATAGCCAAAACCCTTCAAGGGTATGGAAGAGCTCTCCAATCAGGGGCGCAGATATTCAAGGAGAGCTTGTTTGTTTTATGGTTATTTTTATCCCACAATAAACAGCTTAAATTTGCAGACTATACTTTTGACTATAAAGTGGGTTGTTTCTCAAGATGCTGGTGCTTTCCCATAACAGATGGAATAAATAGGAGAAAATGCTGAGAATACACCACTGAAATTCTGATTTATTCAATCATTAACAAAAAGAAGTGCAATTTCAACAGTAATAGAATGAAAATCCAACTGTTTCTGCTTTCCTTTTGAAAACTTCTTTTCTATGGAGAATGCTGCTCTTAGGCAAACACCTACTTAAACCTCAGCAATGGATAATCTTAACTTCAGGCAACATGGCTGTGTAGGTTTGGTAATTTGTAATACTTCTGCAACCAGGGATAAAATATTAACTTTCGATAACATAAGCAATATCTGCAGTACAAATACTGAAAGAAAAAACCCCACATGCATTATCTCCTAGGAAAGATGTTACACCTATAAACACTGTGTACTTGGCTGTCAATGCTTCTCAAGGCAGGTGCTTTGCAGCTTTTTAGAGGAAACATAGTCCGTGCATAGCCTCTGGGGACTTTGCTCTAAGTAGCCCACCAACCAGTCCAGTGTCTCTTTCTCAGGACTGAACTAAGAAGGAGGGAAACAAAAGCCATTTAAGTGCAACAATGCTTAAAATAATCTTAGCAAGGCCACTTCCAAATTGGAAACCACACTAAATGGGAAAATTGTTGGAATATAATAAAGGCAAATAAAACATTGCAATAGATTTAAAAGAAAAGCAGAAAACCTAAAATAAAAAGTCCATGATATACACACATGCATGCACACACACACAGGATATGTAAGCAGGTGGAACATTTCTCTTTTTATTTTCATCACATATCACAATAAGCCTGTGGGACATAGATTTCAATATAGTCTTAACTTTTCTAAGAATTTGAAGTTCTTTGGTGATCAGTCCTTGATCTGAGTGGATGTAACAGAGTTCCCCTAATGTGGGGCCAGAAACCCCAGGTTGGAGCCTGGCTCTGTTATTAATCTGTGGTGTGACCTTGGCTAATTCAATCATTTACCTCCTTGATATCTTTATTTATTTATTTTTTTTTTTGGAATTTGGTAACTGGGCATCTAAATGATCTAGAAGGTCCCTTCTGGTTCTAAAATCTTGCCATCTTAAGCTTTTCTTTTTGTATATTTGTTTTCAACTGAGTATTTCCTTCTTTACTTTAAGCCTATTATTAGTAAAAATGAATCAACATAGAATTACGGCTGTGACATGCAACCACCTATATTTACTAAAGAGAGATATGTTTCTGACGGAAACCCTCACTTTTGTTCTTTATTATCTGTAGTTTACATTAGATGAAAAGTTCTCCAGCAACAAGATGACAGTTATAATCTATTAAGCTTCGAATGAAAACTCATTAAACTCATTTGATAGGAGACCCCATTTAATAAATTTGCTTATTCCTCGATTATGCCTCTCTTTTCCCCTTTTATCTTAGCTCTAGCTCAATTCTTAAAAGCTTAGATACAGAATGGAACTTCACAGTAGTCTTCCCAGGACTTTTAACGAAACTATGTATATAAACACAGTGTGGTTAAAATTTTAAATCTCCATATTCTGAAAGTCCATGTGGCTTCTCCTTTCTAACAATGTGAGCAGAATGCAGCGACATCATTGCTCAAACCAACAAGGTCTTTTCAAATGTGCTGCCCGTTTCCTTTTTCAATCCACTGAACAGCTGCAGGATTTTTAAACCTCTTTCATTCTCTGTGCACACACAGTATCATGCCTATCTCCTAGCACAGGTGTGTATTTTGTTGGGGTTTGTTTACAATGGTGGGACTTGATTGTAAAAACCCTGGATTATGAATAAACCAATGCCTGAAATGAAGTGGAACCTTGATTTATTTGGGCAGGACTGTTTTCCGGCGCCGTAAATCATATTTTGGTGTTCATTTACCTTTGCATTCTTTTTGAGCCACCGGCGCTGAGGCTGACGAATGGGAATCAAATGAAGTGTGTTAAGTGCTCCTGCTGGAGGGTTCCATCTCCCCACATGCCGGGCTGTGATTTATCTCTGCAATACATCACACAGCTTATTTCCCTTTACTTATTTTATTGAGTGTTGTCACAAATAATATCAATTGGCCATTGACTGTGAACCCTAAACAGTAGTAAATTAATGAAATAAGCTACATCTACAGAACTCGTCTGTCCCCAATTTGATTAGAGCCACTTTGGTTGCACCAAGCCATTTACTATAGATGAACCCCATTTATTAAAGAAGCAGCTTCATGCGTTCTGTGTAAATTGTTATGCATAGTATTTGCAGTGATTTTAATGAAACACTTAAAACTGACTCTTTTATATCTCAATCACTGAGTATTTTCTGCTTCTGGAATAGGCATTTTCAGTCATCCTGTGACTTTAGTCTAAATAACTCTACCTGATGTATCTGTCCATTTATAGAAGGGGGTGTTCTTTCTTTTCCTTTCTGGGGATGGCAATAGGAGCAGGGAAGGAGGTACAGGGCCCTTTCAGGGTATGGGCTTGTGGGGGAAGATATCACATGGGCAGTGGTTAAAGTTTCATCACGGCATAGAGAAGACTATCACAGTCCCTGCCAGACATTCTGGTGTTCTGCTGCTGCACTAGCATAGCAAGAATTTCAGACCGCAGGGACGCAGAATTCCAAGTGGTCGATTTACCCTGGAATTTGGAAAGGTAAATTTCACAAAAGGAATGTCTTTATGTAAAACAATCTGAATGATTCAGATAGATCTTGTCGATGTTTCTTTGTAGCAGCTTAACAAATTTAGGGAGGACAGACATGTCCAGAAAAAGCACCAAGAGGGAGGTAGAAGCTGTAAATGAAAAACAAGGGAAACAGAAGTGAGTTCAATATGAAACAAGGTGACAGCCTCCGGGCACTGAGGAAACTATTGCAAGAACAGGGGAAGGGGTGAAGGGGGTAACGGAGGGGAGCATCTCTCCAGAGCTGAGTTGGAGTGGGAGAGGCTGACTGTACAGCTTCAGACAACTTCAGTGAAGGGCAGAGGAACAAAGTAGGGAAAGAAAAAGTCATGTGGGATGAGACAAGAACATTCCTGGGAAGTATCTGTGTGACACTAAAGCAGAATAAAAATTGGAAACATTTGGTGGAGCTTGTCTTTTTCCAGAACATAAATGAAGGTGGGTGGTGGTGAAGTAATGCAGAGTCATCCCACACATCTTTGTGAAGGACATATGCCCTCCTCATGGATCCACACGAGGAGATCTACAGCAGTCAAGATCTGATGGAAGAGCTGTGAGACGATCACAGCAACGCTCAGTGTTAAAGTTAAAAGCATACCCAATATCCTTGTTTTACTCAAGAATTTGATGCATGCCAGCATCTCATACCCTCATATGTTTTCCAAGAAATTTGGAAGCCTATAAGTCTAGAGCTTGCAAACTGGAAATGAGGGAATTTCGATATCTCAGTCCCACAGATTCTGTTAATGAAGATTCCCAAGAGTTATTTTATAACTTTTTCCATGTATAGTTATTAATTGAAATCCAATTCATTGGTACAAGTTCTCTGTTTTAAATAAAAACTGAAAAGTCCATTGAAACAATGTCCTAATTGGAGGAACATATCAAGGAAGGAAAAGAGGGAAAGAAGGAGGGAAGGGGCAGAGGAAGGAAGAGAGGGAAGGTGGGGGAAGGAAGGCACGCTTGCAGTTGATTTATATAAATATTATTATTAATTATTATTATTATTAAGTGATTTTTTATACTACATTATACAACCTATACATACAATGCAACATTTAGTTTTAGGAAACGGAGAAGGGAAAATATTAGATAAAATACCTCTAAGGCAGTATGCCCCAAAGCAAGTTTCATGACAAAATAATTTCTTGGTCAAAACGTTTAGGAAACAACTGAAATTTATAAATGCTTCTTCGATATTCACAGTGTGCATGGTAGAGGTTCTGAGGAGACCTGCAGGCAAAAAGCTGTTTGAGTTTGTTTTAACTTGCATTTCAAAAATACACTTGACCAGGGGAACTTTTGTTCATTTAATACCTGTTAACAGCTTATGGCACTAGTGTTCCACGGAACACATTTTGGGAAATGCTGCTCTCAACAATTCTGCTGAACTCACCTACAAAGTCTAATTGTTTTAGAGATTTTACATAGAAAAATGTGTCCAAAAGTAGAATTACCCACAAGAAAAGCAAGGTTTATGAAGGGAATTCTTAACTCTGAAATCTTCAGAAGTCACTGATGAGGGAGTGAAAATCTCATTTTGGGATCCCGAAACTCCAAATATGTTTTATTTTTCCTATAACTGAACTTGAAGTTACAATCTCAGCCTTTAGAATGCAGTAGCATCACCCCCCCCCCCAAAAAAAGAACCCACAGATAGGATACTCACACCTAGCAACATTCCTTTTCTCATTTTTGAAGTTGTAGACATGACTGAAACCCACTTATGAAAATTCCAATTCCTGCTCAACAGCTTCCTTAGTTATGTGAATTCCACATCCTCTATGCCAATCACACTTCTTGAATCTCCGTCTCTAAAATTAACAGTTCTTCTCAGATTTGGCTCTCTTGGCATCTCGGAGGCATTGATAGCGTTGATCATTATCTCTTGGGTGTATTCTGGCCCAGGGCCTCTGTGCCACATCCTCATTCTCCTCCACCTCTCAGATTACCCTCTTGGTCACTGCTTCTTGATCAGTGATTTCACTGCTCCTCTCATGTCACAAAGCCCAGGTTCTAATCAGATGTTCATTTCCCTCCATAATCATATTTTAGAGTCCACACCTAGCACTTAGCCTCTATTTTCCAGTTATTGCTCCCAAAATACGCCTGCTTAATGTGTATATCTCTCCCTAGCTCAAGAGCCACCTTTGTATGTCCAACTATGCTCGAATATTTTCTCTGCAATACCCTTCTGGCATATACAGTTCAACAAGCAAACGCTAAACTTACCGTCTGCTCTAAACAAGCTCCACTTGCTGATGACTTTGTTGTTCTATGTTTCTGTTCTATGCAACATGGTTTCTTCCTGTTTAAAATGTTTCTTTAATGCTTTGTGTACATTTGCCTTCCACTTGATTATGAAATTCTATATGTCATACATCAACCGTTTGTTAATTCCTTAGAATACGGTGCTATGGTGGTAGGAACTATAGACACAAAGTACTTGACCTTTAAGAAACTCATGATGTAACATGAGAAGTAGGAATATAAACATGAAATTTAAATAAGTTTAATGCTACAAGTACAAGATGTATAAGTTGTTATGGAAGGAGAAAAGAAGGAGCCCAGAGAAGCTGGGGGTGGGACAATATTAGAAGAGGCTTAAAAGGAGAGGCAACATTTGAGATGAGTCTTGAAAGATGAGTTGAAGGTCATATGAGACTTAATAGAAAGAGAAATGGTATTACAGGCCATAAATATTCATAACTTATTTAAAGGAATGGCAAGAACTCTGGGGTGCCAGAAGGGAAGGGGTGGGCAGGATTTATAGAATGTCTATGGGTCATGTGTGTATAGCAGGCTGCTGTTGAGAGATGAGGCGGGAAAGATGTTGAGCAGGGTGTACTATGGACCTTGAATGACTTGCTAAGGAGTTTGGATTTGATCCTGAGCGTGGTGGAGATGATTAGAATTTGAGCAGACAAGTGCGTAATCATGTCTTTATCTTGGAATGACCATGCTGGTAAGAAAGAGAATGGAAAATAACGGATGGAATAGAGGACATGAAAATAGTCTACTACCCAGCTTTCCTTATTCTGAGTTCTTCACTTAATTTCAATCCTTCTGGGTGACTTTAAGACACTTTATTGCAAAGATGAAAATGAAAACTCTTTACCAGCAACTATCTCTTTCTTGTTACATAAAATTAAACTCTTCTGGAGTTACGTTGGTATCATTATATCATTACATTCTGGGTTAACGTTGGCACCAGCCAGCCCCAGTGTCCTAGTGGTTAAGTTCAGAGTGCTCTGCTTCAGCAGCCCAGGTTCAGTTCCCGGGTGTGGACCTGCACCACTCATCCGTCAGTGGCCATGCTCTGGCAGTGTCTCACATACAAAATAGAAGAAGATTGGCAATAGATGCTAGCTCTTGGTGAATAGTCCTCAGCAAAAAAAAAAAAATTAAACTTTTCTGCCTGATTTTCAATGTCTGCTATAGGCTGCATGTTTGTGTCCCCCAAAATTCATATGTTGAAGCCAAATCCCCAATATAATGGTATTGGGAGGTGAGGCCTTGGGAGGTGAGTAGATGGTGAGGGTGGAGCCCTCATAAATGAGATCAGTGATCTTTTAAAAGAGACCCCAGAGAGCTCCCTCACCTTTCCCACCACAAAAGAATACAACAAGAAGATGGCCATCTTTGAGCCAGGAAGGAGGTCTTCACTAGACACTGAGTCCGCCAATGCCTTGATCTCCAGAATTGCAAGATAATAAATTTCCCTCGTTTACAAGCTATCCAGTCTATGGTATTCTGTGGTAACAGCCTGAACAGGCTAAGACAGTGTCCTTCATGTATACTGATGGACTTCTTATCCTGAAAAGGCAAGTTTATGCCTCTCCTAGGTGCCCGCCTGTTTTGTTTTTCATCAACAGTCTCCTGACCTTTACCATGTGGGTGCCAAGGTCATTCCACATGACTCTGCCCTTCTTTGCTTTGTTCCTTTCCCGTGGAATGATCTTCCTTGTCATGGATTCAGATCAGGCCTCTTCTCCAAAGCAAATCCAAATCCCCTCTTGTCCCATGAAGCCTTTCCTGATGCCTTTCCTATCTCTTGCCCTTGCTCTCACTCTCACTTTTTTCTTTTTCCAAAGCTTTGCTATATGCTGAATCAGGCAATTCATGCATTGTCTTCATCGTTTGCTACTTTTATATTTTAGTCTAATTTCAAATAAATTTTTGTTCCTTGAGGGCCAGAACTATTTACTTATTATACTACTGAGTTTTTCAACTTTTTGTGAAAATTTGTAAATAATTAACATTCTAAAATAAATCTACAAGACTCACATTAGAAAGTTTTTCTTATGTTGGTTTCAGTGCAGGAATCTACAATAAGAAAAATAATGTCTAAATTTATTACACACCTATTATATGCAAAGTACTGTCCTAGGTGCATCTATGTGTAAGCCTCATAATACCATGATGTAGCAGGTACTATTATTTTTGTTATTATTATTAATAATATCATCATCACCACGATATCTATATAAGGAAAGTGAGTTAAAGATGTACTAAAGAATTGTTCAAGCTCACTGATTCATTCATCCAATCAATCCATTTTACTGAGTTTTTATAGTGTTGCTGAGGAAGTAACAGTGAACAAAACAAAATTCTGTCCTGTAAGCAGGGCATTTTGCCTGGAGAGATAGACCATTAAAAGCTTAAACATTTTTATAAAACAATTCACACAAATGGTCTTATAACCGTATCTGGTAGAGTGATACATGCTATAAAAATAAATCAGGACAAGAGCACGGAGTGTGATGAGTAGTAAATTGTCGAGCCAGCATGGAAAGGCAGGCTGCCGGCCTCTAGATCCTCAGTAATAAGCCCGCTATTATTCATCAGCTTCAGGTACAACTTCTTAACTGGCATTTGAGGCCGACAGCAATCTCTCCTCACACACAAATTCCAATGTAACTCAAGTCTCATCAACATCAAATCTATGTTCTAATCATGGCTAACCATGGCTTTCATGTTTGGATCATGCTATTCATTTAGTGTACCTGCACACACTCACACACACACCACACACACATACACACACACACACATTGTTTTTACTTTAGTTCAGGTTCAACTTATTCTAGAAAACCTTTTCTGTTTATTAGAGCAGGAGTTCCACCTTCCATTTTGTTTGCATTTTCCATCATAGGTACTGTTATTCTGGGCAATTTATAAATATGTGTTGACATGACAGAATTTCTCTGAGTTTTAGTTCCTGAAAATGATGAAAAGAGAACAATATGTTAAGATTTCAAAAACAGAAGAATTATAACTTTGGGCCTCATTTTCTGTGGTATCTGTGTTAACAATGATTTTAAAACTTAAAGTACAAAATCTGAAAGATTATTTGAAATATTGAACTTTCTGATTAAGAAAAAACCTTAAGGATGAATATAAATATAATCCGCACAGTGTTACCTGTTGGGAGAATTTAACAGCGTTAAATTCAAGATAACTCAAATCCTTGTGCATTAATATTATTTAAATTTTATACCATCCAGTTCCAAAAAAATAACATGAAGAAATAAATTAAAATGGTTATTTATGTTATTTCAGCCATTAAATATTAATATACATTTAAAAGTAGTGGCCCAGGCATAGTGAAGAGAATGATTTCTTTCTAAAGAAGATTAAGCAGGTGAATTCATAGTGAAATGGAGAAGATCTGATTGAGAAAAGCAAAATGCTAAGCATTCGAATGACATTTGCATGATGTCAAACTAATGGTCAAGTGACCCGATCAATAATATCTATTCTGAACAACCATACAAAGAAACAACTGGCTTCTCAATATAAATACTCCTCATTCTGCTTTGTTCTATTTCCAACAAGAAACAAAAAAGGCTTTGGCTACCACTGTGATTGCTATTCCTACTTTTCACACTTATCCAAATTTAAAATATCATTTGATATGTAATTTGTAAATCTTTGTAAACAGCAGAGCTATTCACTGTACTCAGCAAGTAACATATGTTGTTAAATTTGGCAGATTTAACCAGAATAAGGAACATAAATAACAGTTAATAGTTAAAGTCTTAACAAAGACTGCAGCTATTATAGACACTGTTCATTTTTTAGGGCTGCCATAACAAAATACTGCAAACTGTTTGAAATTTATTGACTCACAGTTCCAGAGACTAGAAGTCTGAAATCAAGGTGCTGGCAGAGTGTGTTCCTTCTCGGGGCTCCGAGGGAAGATTCTGTTCCAGATCTTTCCTTACCTTGTAGATCGCCACCTTCATGTTCACATGGTGTTCCCCCTGCAAATATAGCTATCTCCCAATTTCCCTTTTTTATAAGGACACCAGTCATCTTGCATAAGGGCATATCCTAACAGCTTCACTTTAGTTTGATCACCCCTTTAAAGACTCTGTCTCCAAGTAAGATAGCATTTGGAGGTACTGGCGAGTCAGGATTTCAACATATAAATTTGGAGGGACACAGTTTAACCCATAGCAGGCACTTTCTTCACTTTTTTTGAAACATCATTTAAAATTTTATTTTTTTCTTACAATTTATTCATTATAAAATATGTATTAGGAACAGCATTTATATGGTTCTTCAAAACTACACAGATTTACTCAAATTGGAAAGGAAGAAGTTAAATTGCCTCTTTTTGCAGATGACGTGATCTTATATATGGAAAACCCTAAAGAGACCACCAAAAAACTGTTAGAAATAATAAATGAATTCAGTGAAGTTGCAGGATAGAAAATCAATATATAAATATCAATTGCATTTCAATATGCTAACAATGAACTATCCAAAAAAGAAATTAAGAAAAATTCCTTTTATATTAGCATCAAAAACAATAAAATACTTAGGAATAAATTTAACCAAGGAGGTAAAAGAGCTGCATACTGAAAGCTGTAAGACACTGATGAAAGAAATTGAAGAAAACAAAAATAAACAGGAAAGGTATTCCATATTCATGTGTCAAAAGAAAAAATACTGTTTAAATGTCTGTATTACCCAAAGCTGTTTATAGATGCAATGCAATCCTTGTAAAGACCCCAATGGCATTTTCCACAGAAGTAGAAAAAACAATCCTAAAATTCATAGAGACCCTGAACAACCACAGAGATCTTGAGAAAGAACAAAGCCAGAGACATCACACTTCCTGATTTCAAACCATGTTACAAAACTATAGTAATCAAAACAGTACAGTGTTGACATGAAAACAGACACACAGATCAAGGGAACAAAACAGAGGGCCCAAAAACAA
Source organism: Equus quagga (assembly GCF_021613505.1). Taxonomy (NCBI): domain Eukaryota; kingdom Metazoa; phylum Chordata; class Mammalia; order Perissodactyla; family Equidae; genus Equus; species Equus quagga. The sequence goes on along the minus strand of NC_060284.1, from coordinate 19,085,461 downwards.
ATCCACATATACGCAATCAATTAGTCTTAAAAAAAGGAACCAAGAATACCCAATGGGGAGAGGACAATCTCTTCAATAAATGGTGTTAGGAAAACTGGATATCTACAGACAAAAGAATGAGACTGGAACCTTATTTTACAACACTCACAAAAATTAACTGGAAATGGATCAAAGACTTAAATGTAAGACCTGAAACTGTAAAATTCCTAGAAGAAAACATAGGGGGAAACTTTCTTAACATTTGCTTTGGCAGTGAGTTTTTGAATATGACATCAAAAGCACAAGCAACAAAAGCAAAAATAGATAAGTGCGACTATATCAAACTAAAAAGTGTACAGCAAAGGCAGAAATCAACAAAATGAAAAGGCACTGGGAGAAAATATTTACAAACCATATATCTGATAAAAGGTTAATATCCAAAATATATAAGCAATTGCTACAATTCAGTAGTAAAAAAAAAAAGAAAAAAGAAAGAAAAAGAACAGATTCAAAAATGACCTGAATAGACGTTTTTCCAAAGACGACATAGAAATGGTCAACAGGTACATGAAAAATGGTTCAACATCACTAATCATCAGGGAAATGCAAATGAGAACCACAATGACTAGTGCCTCACACCTGTTATGATAAATGCTGTCAAAAAGACCAGAGATAAGAGGTGACATCAGCATCATGGTGGAGTGAGTTTTTCCCTTCATTTCTCCACTCCTAATTTGCAACCAATGGACATTCATTTACCAACAGACGATTCCCCACAAAGCATGATAGGAGGTCTGAGAGATCCACACAGCCATAAATCTGAAGGTGGGAGTACTGGGTCCCCAAGAAGCAGCAGAGGAGGTGAGTGGGTCCTTTCACCCTCCCCAGTGGCATCGACCTAGGTCACGGGTCCTCACACAGCAGCCATTGGACAACTGTAAGAAGAGGTGGGGGAGCAGGCAGGCCTGCATGTGATTGCTTTTGCTTTCAGAGTTACAGCCCAGCCCATGGGAATGTTCCACAGTGAGTGGTATGGCTCAGCCACTGCATGAGCACTCCCACCAAGCAGAGCAGCCCACATGAACCACCCATGAGCGTAGAGTGGGCCCATGTGTGTGAAAGAAAATGCCCCTCCTCTCTCACTTAGCACACCAGCTCACCCAGTTCCTGGCCAAGGCAGCAGTTCTGCACAAGAGCACCTGTGTGTGAGTGTATGACTGGCCAAGGGGCTGAAGTCAGCAGGCAAAAACAGAACAGCCCTTTCAGTATGACTTCCAGCAGACACAGCAGATTCAGAAAACACAGCTCCTTCCCCCAACCCCCAAGAGGTGGCAGGTGGAATCTGTGACCTGATACTACTACAAATGCCTCAGCAAAGAATCAGTTCATCAAACACCATGAAAAACAGTAACACTTCAGAGGAGAAGAAAAATGACAAGTCTCCAGAAACCAATCCTGAAGTCACAGAAATTTACAATCTAAATGACAGAGAATTCAAAATAGTTGTGATGAAGAAACTCAATGAGTTACAAGAAAACTCAGAAAGATGGTTCAATGAACTCAGGAATAAAATTAATGGGAAGAAGGGATACTACACTAAAGAGATTAAAACTCTTAAAAAAAAAAGTGAAACAGAAATTCTAGAGATGAAGAACACAATCAATGATATTAAAAAAAAATCTAGAAACCCTAAAAAACAGAGCTGACATTATGGAGGACAGAATTAGTGATTTAGAGAATGGAGATATAGAAATGCTTCAGGTGGAGGAGGTGAGAGAACCAAGACCAAAAAATGAAGAAATTGTTTGAGAAATATTCAACTCAATTAGGAAATGCAACATAAGGATTATGTGTATTACAGAAGGAGGAGAGAAGGAGAAAGGAGCAGAGAGCTTCTTCAAAGATTTAACAGCTAAGAACTCACCAACCCTGGGGAAAGAACTGGATTTACATGAATCAAACAGAACTCCTAATTACATCAATGCAAAAATACCTTCTCCAAGGCATATAATTGTAAAACCAGAAAAAGTCAATAACAAAGAAAAAATATTAAGGGCAGCAAGGAAAAAGACAATGATCTACAAAGGAACCCCCATCAGGATTTCAGTGGATTTCTCAGCAGAAACCTAACAGGCTAGGAGAAATTAGAATGATATTTTCAAAATTCTGAAAGACAAAAACTTTTAGCCAACAATACTCTATCCAGCAAAACTATAATTCAGATACAATGGAGAAATAAAAGCTTTCCTAGATAAACAAAAGCCAAGGGTGTTCAGTGCCACTAGATCTCTCTTACAAGGAATGATCAACGATGCCCTGATACCTGAAACAACAAGGCAAAAGTTGACAAAATCTTGAGCAAGGAGATAAATAGACAGACAAAATCAGAAAACTAAAGCTCTCTATCAGAACGGGTTAGCAAACACTTAATTAAAACATAAATGATAAACAGAAGCAAAGCATAAAAAATAACTAAACACTTCAATTTAGTCACAAACTAACCACACAAAAGAGAATAATTTGTGACAACAATACTTTAAAAGAGGAAGAGGAAATGGATGGAACCTGCTTAGGCTAATGGAGATAACAAGCTATCAGAAAATAGACTATCTAATCTATGAGATCTTTTATACAAACCTTATGGTAATGACTAAACAAAAAATAAGAGCAGAGATACAAATCATAAATAAAGAGAAAACAGTCACATAAAACCACCAAACTGAAATGGCAGTCAGAAATATAAGGGAAGAGAAACAATGGAAATATAGAATTGGAAAACAAGAGATAAAAGGGCGGTATTAAGTGCTTGCATATCAATAATCACTCTAAGTGTAAATGGATTGAATTCCCCAATCAAAAGACACAGAGTAGCTGGATGGGTTAAAAAACAAGACCCAATAATATGCTACCTCCAGGAAACACATCTCAACCCTAAAGATAAACACAGGCTCAGAATGAAGGGGTGGAAGATGATACTTGAATCAACTGAAAAACAAAAGAAAGCAGACATTACTATACTTATATAGGGCAAAGTAGACTTCAAAATAGAAAAGGCAAGGAGAGACAAAGAGGGGAATTATATAATGATAAAAAGGACATTCCACCAAAAGGACATAACACTTATGAATATATATGTCTCTAACACAGGAGCACCAAAGTACATAAAGCAACTGCTAACAGACCTAAAGGGAGAAATTAACAGCAACACAGTAATAGTAGGGGAGCTCAACACACCACTTACATCAATGGCTAGAACACCAAGACAGAAATTCAACAAGGAAATCATGGACTTAAATGAAAAACTAGACCAGATGTATTTAATAGATATATATAGAACATTCCATCCAAAAATGGCAGAATATATATTCTTTTCAAGTTCACATGGAACATTCTCAAAGATAAACCATATGTTTGGAAACAAAGCAAGCCTCAATGACTTTAAGAAGATTAAAATCATATCAAGCATCTTTGCTGAACACAATGCTATGAAACTAGAAATCAACTACAAGAAAAAAGGTAGTATATTCATGAATATGTGGAGGCTAAACAACATGCTACTGAACAACCATTGGATCAATGAAGAAATCAAAGGAGAAATCAAAAGATACCTAGAGACAAATGAAAATGAAAATACATCATACCAACTCTTATAGGAGGCAGGAAAAGTGGTTCTAAGAAGGAAATTCATAGCAATACACGCTGACCTTAACAAACAAGAAAAATCTCAAATAAGTAATCTTAAACTACACCTAATAGAACTGGAAAAAGAAGAAAAAACAAAGCCTAAAATCAGCAAGAGGAAAATAAGAAAAATTAGAGCAGAAATAAATAAAATAGAGACCAAAAAACCAGTAGAAACGATCAATGAAACTAAGAGCTGGTTCTTGAAGAAGATAAACAAAATTGACAAATCCATAGTCAGGCTCACTAAGAAAAAAAGATAGATGTCTCAAATAAATAAAATTAGAAGTGAAAGAGGAGAAATTACATTGATACCACAGAAATACAAAGGATTATAAAAGAATACCATGAAAATCTATATGGCAGCAAATTGGGTAACCAAGAAGAAATGGATAAATTCTTAGACTCATGCACTCTTCTAAAACTGAATCAAGAAAAATAGAGAATCCGAGTAGATCAATCACAAGTAAAGAGATTGAAACAGTTATCAAAAACCTCCCACAAAGCAAATGTCCAGGACCAGATGGCTTCTCTGGAGAATTCTACCATTCAAAGAAGATTTAATACCCATCCTTCTCAAACTATTCCAAAAATATGAAGATGGATGCTTTCCAACTCATTCTATGAGGCCAACATTACCTTGATACCAGAACCAGACAAGGACAACACAAAGAATGAAAATTACAGGCCAGTATTGCTGGTGAACATAGATGCAAAAATCCTCAACAAAATATTGGCCAACAGAATACAGCAATACTTTAAAAGGATCATACACCATGGTCAAGTGAGATTTATACCAGGGACACAAGGATGGTTCAACATCTGCAAATCAATCAGTGTGATACACCACATTAACAAAATGAAGAATAAAAATCACATGATCATCTCAATAGATGCAGAGAGAGCATATGACAAGATCCAACATAATTTATGATAAAAACTCTCAATAAAATGGATATAGAAGGAAAGTACCCAATATAATAAAGCCCATATATGACAAACCCACAGCCAACATCATACTTAATGGTAAAAAACTGAAAGCCATCCCTCTGAGAACAGGAACAAGACAAATGTGCCCACTCTCATCACTCTTATTCAACACAGTACTGGAAGTTTTGGCCAGAGCAATTAGGCAAGAAAAAGAAATAAAAGGTATCCAAATAGGAAAAGAAGAAGTAAAACTCTCACTCTTTCCAGATGACATGATCCTATATATATATCTGTAGAAAACCCTAAAGAATCCACCAGAAAACTATTAGAAATAATCAACAATTACAACAAAGTTGCAGGATACAAAATCAGCTTCCAAAAATCAGTTACAGGGCCAGCCCAGTGTCTATAATTTTTGTTTGTGTGCTCCGCTTCAGTGGGCCAGGGTTCACTGGTTCAGATCCCAAGTGTGGACCTAGCACTGCTTGTCAAGCCATGCTGTGGCAGCATCCCACCTAAAATAGAGGAATACTGGCACAAATGTTAGCTCAGTGACAATCTTCCTAAAGCAAAAATAGGAAGATTAGCAACAGATGTTAGCTCAGGGCCAATCTTCCTCAAAAAAAAAAGAAAAAGAAAAGCGAAATCAGTTGCATTTCTATACACTAATAAGGAACTAGCAGAAAGAGAACTCAAGAATACAATCTCATTTACAATTGCAACAAAAAGACTAAAATATCTAGGAATAAATTTCACCAAGGAGGTGAAAGATCTAAACACTGAAAACTATGACATTATTGAAAGAAATCAAAGAGATGTGAAGAAATGGAAATATATTCCATGTTCATGGATTGGAAGAATAAGAACAGTTAAAATGTCCTTATTACCTAAAGCGATCTACAGATTCAATGCAATCCCAATCAGAATCCCAATGACATTCTTAACAGAAATAGAACAAAAAAGCCTAAAATTTATATGGAACAACAAAAGACCCCAAATAGCCAACACAAAGCTGAGAAAAAAAGAACAAACCTGAAGGCATCACAATCCCTGACTTCAAAATATACTACAAAGCTACAGTAATCAAAATAACATGATATTGGTACAAAAACAGACACACAGATCAATGGAACAGAATTAAAAGCCCAGAAATAAAACCACATCTGTGGACAGCTAATTTTCGACAAAGGAACCAAGAACATACAATGGAGAAAGGAAAGTTTCTTCAATGAATGGTGTTGAGAAAACTACACAGCCACATGCAAAAGAATGAAAGAAGACCATTATCTTAGACCATACCCAAAAATTAACTCAAAATGGATTAAAGACTTGAATGTAAAACTGGACACCATAAAATTCCTAGAAGAAATAATAGGCAATACATTCTTTGACATTGGTCTTAGCAGCATGTTTTCAAATACCATGTCTACTCAGGCAAGGGAAACAAAAGAAAAAATAAACAAATGGGACTACATCAGACTAAAAAGCTTCTGCAAGGCAAAGGAAACCATGAACAAAACAAAAAGACAGCCCACCACTGGGAGAAAATATTTGCAAATCACGTATATCCAAAAAGGTGTTAATTTCCAAATAGATAAAGGTCTCACACAACTCAACAACAAAAAAATCAAACAACCTGATCAAAAAAATGAGTGGAGGAGGGGCTGGCCCCGTGGCCAAGTGGTTAAGTTCGCGCGCTCCGCTGCAGGCGGCCCAGTGTTTCCTTGGTTCGAATCCTGGGCGTGGACATGGCACTGCTCGTCAAGCCACGCTGAGGCAGCGTCCCACATGCCACAACTAGAAGGACCTACAACAAAGAATATACCACTATGTACCAGGGGGCTTTGGAGAGAAAAAATAAAATCTTTAAAAAAAAAAAAAAAATGAGTGGAGGATATGAACAGATATTTTCCCCAAGAAGATGTTCAGATGGCCAACAGGCACATGAAAAGATGTTCAACATCACTAATTATTAGGGAAATGCAAATAAAAACTACAATGAGATATCACCTTACACCCGTCACAATGGCTATAATTAACAAGACAAGAAATAATGAATGTTGGAGAGGATGTGGAGAAAAGGGAACCCTTATACACTGCTGGTGGGAATGCAAACTGGTGTAGCCACTATGGAAAACAATATGGAGATTTCTCAAAAAATTAAAAATGGAAATACCATACAATCCAGCTACCCCACTATTGGACATTTATCCAAATAACTTGAAATCAACAATTCAAAGAGATTTAGGTACCCCTATGTTCATTGCAGCATTATTCATAATAGCCAAGACATGGAAGCAACCCAAGTGTCCATTAATGGATGAATGGATAAAGAAGACGTGGTATATATATATATACAATGTAATACTACCCAGCCATGAAAAAAGGCAAAATCATCCCATTTGCAACAACATGGATGGAACTTGAGGGCATTATATTAAGCAAAATAAGACAGACAGAGAAAGACAGAGGCTGCATGATTTAACTCATAAGTGGAAGATAAACAAACACATGGATAAAGAGAACAGATTAGTAGTTACCAGAGGTGAAAGGGGTTGGGAAGTCACAAAGGGGCAAAGGGCACATGTCTATAGTGACAGATAAAAATTAGACCACTGGTGGTGAGCACAATGCAGTCTATACAGAAACTGATAAAAAATAATGTTCACCTGAAATTACACAATGTTGTAAACCATTACGACCTCAATAAAATAATTGAAAAAGAAAAGACAAGAGATTACAAGTGTTGATGAGGACCTGAAGAAAGGGGAACCCTTGTACCCTTTTGGCGGAAATATAAATTGGTACAGCCACTATGGAAAATAGTGTGGAGGTTCCTTAAAAATTAAAAATATAACTACTATATGATCCAGCAATCCCATTCTTGGGTATATACCCAAAGGGAATGAAGTCAGTATCTTGTGGAGATATCTGCACTCCCATGTTCATTACAGGATTATTCACAATAACAAGATGTGGAGAAACAATCAAAGTGTTCATCAACAGATAAATGGTAAAGAAAATGATGTACATATATATATATATGTATGCATATTGTTTAGCCATAAAAAAAGAAGGAAATCCTGCCATCTGAAGAACACGGATGAACCTGGAGGACGTTATGCTAAGTGAAATAAGCTAGACACAGAATGACAAGACCTCTATGATCTCACTTAGAGGTGGAAGCCAAAAGAGTTGAACTCATAGACCCGGAGAGGAGAATGGTGGTAGCCAGTGTCTGGGAGGTGGGGGAAATGGAGAGATTTTAGTCAAAGGGTACAAACTTTCAGTTAGAAGATGAATAAGTTCTGGGGATCTAATGTACAGTATGGTGATTATAGTTAATAATACTCTATTGTATATATGAAATTTGCTACGATAGTAGATCTTACATGTTCTCACCACTCACACAAATAGGTAACTATGTGTGGTAATGTATGTGTTAACTGACTTGATTTGGGGTAATGATTTCATAATGCATGCATATATTAAATCATCACATTGTACGACTTTTATAAAAATCATGTTGTGCAACATAAAATAAGCAGTTTTTCCTTATCAATCGTACCTCAATAAAGTTGGAAAAATAGGAAGAAAATAAAAGATAAAAATCTGAAAACAAAACCCATATAGATTTAAAGTCAAACAAAATAAAGTTAGATTTTGTGGTTGTTTGATTTAATTTTGACACATTTGAAGTTCAAATGAACTAGGAATTAAAAAGTAGCTAAACATCTTTTATGAACCAGGAACTGAAAAGTGATAAACACTGCTTTCCATGTTTCTAGGCTAAAGAGACAGCTGCCTATAGTTTGAGATGCATTTGTGCTGCTAGGAACTCCTCATACCTCCAAAATACTTACACTGTCAATGTCTGGCTAACATCTGATACTTCACCAAAAGATTGTCTCACAGTGAATGCACATATTTCAAAAAGTACTGCCAGATCAAGCTGATTGTCAATTGCAAAAGTTGTGTTGAGAATAACCTTAATAGATTTCTTCCAACCAGTAGCTCTTCAACAACTACTAACATGAAGTCCTATTACTTCTCCAACCAAGTGCATGTCTATGATACGTCTAGAGTTCTTTACACGGTCACCTTCAAGTCCAAAGTTTTAACACCTTTGCCTGAATTGCTGAAATAGGTCTTAACTGGATGCATACCTTAATTCCTTTATTTATCAGATATTTATGGGGCTTCTTCCATGTACCAAGCACTGTCATAGACACTTGGGTACCTCTATGAGGGGAAAATAGCCCTGTCCTTGTGGGGTTTATCTAGAGGGATATGGAAATGCCTCTTTTTTGTCTCCCTCCAATTTGTTACTCATACAACATCCAGAGTGACCCTTTCAAAGAGAATTCTGATCTTGTTACTCACTACTTAAAACCTTTTCACAATTTCCAGTTGCTCTTGATTAAAACTCCGAAGCCTTGATGCAGTCTTCAAGGCCTTGTGTGATCTGGTTCCTATTGATTTTGCCACTTCATTCCATGTTGCTCTCTACCTCGCCAACTCTCTTCTGGCCCCACTGGCCTTCTACCTAATGGTGACTATAACCCAATCCCTCCCACCTCAGAGCATTTGTATATGGTGTGTTTCCTCTTTCAAGAACTCTCTTGCTCTTTACATGTCTGGTTACAACTCTTCTTTCACATCTCAGCAGAAACACTTCTTCGTGGATGTTTCCCTAACCCAGCAAATTAAGCCCAGTGTCCTACTGTAAATAGGACCTAAAAAATACCTATTTACACCTTCTCATTTATAACAGTCATAAATACATATACAATACCTGTCTTTCTAAGTGGACTGATTTCAATTAAGACAAAGGCCATGTAGGTTTGCAATTTTCTCCCTATACCTAGACAGTTTGAATAAATAGAAAGTAGTCTATACATATTTATGGAATGTAAGAGGAATGAAGTAGAAGAGAAAAGAGAAAGAATATTCCAACTGCTGATAAGGCCTACATTAAAGTGGAATGGGCCTGAACTGGCATAGACTCTAATTTAAAGGGTAGAGGTTTGCCTTCTGGGGAGAAAACAATTTACTTTAACGAACGTTTTCTAAGTACATTCACTGGCAGATCAATCCCATAAAATGCTTCTCAAAAGTGTAATATCATGTCAAAGAAGTTTGCGTAATATTTTTTCCCTCTTAGAGATTCACAACAATTATTAGGAGCTCCTATTAAAATCTCCAAGAAATCTTAGTAAAGAAATCTGTTTAGCAAACCCATGTCTTCCTTCAGAATAACAAGAAACACTCAAGAGCACTTGCTGGGAAATATTGATCTGAGATGTAACCTACCTCTTCCACTCCCTTACTTTTTCCCCTGTATAAATTAAAGGCATTTAGATGGAAAATCACATTCTGCATTTTTTCTCAGGTTAAAGGACAGCCTTGGAGATCTTAGCTTTAGAGGTTTTGCTTTTATTTATTGATGGAAACTAAGTGTATAGAATCAAGAGTTGTAGCCTCCTCTTTACAACACAGCATTTACGCAATTTTGTATAACTGATATATAGACAGAGTTTTAGTATCATAATAAGTGGCCACATGCTTTCCACCTAGATTCCTTTAGCCAAATTATAGTGTTATACAACAGAATTCTTCAGACATTTTTGAATGCAAATGCCTAGTACCTGTATATTTATTTATTAATATGTAATATAAATGTAATACAAATATAAATATACCACTATCCTTACCTATCATTTATTTTATAAAACTTATCCCAAAAGAGAAGGTTTAAAGGTTGAAGAAAAATAAATACAATGAGAAGTTCTAATATTTTCTTTCTGCTATTCCATGGTTAATTTTGCACACTGGATCACACGCATACGTCTAACCTTAGAGGTAACTCATAAACCATGAGTGGGCTAGAGCTCACTCGGGGGTGACGAGGCCTAGGGTTGTTGTTCAAGATCAATGGCAGTGCATTTGAAAGCTTAGCATTTTCATTTACCCTGCAAATGACTCTGCTGCTATTTATGGGACGTGGCTTGTTTAGGTGGATAGAAGCAACTGAATTTGGAGGCTTTGGAGAAGATTTCAGAAGGTGGACAAAGCATTTATCTTTATAAAGTTTCTGTCAGGATTAAGATCTTGCATAATTTACTACCATGATGGTACCAGATTGACCCCTTTCTTCTTTACACTGGCCTGGGGTCCCAGGAGGGCACAGTTACAAAGACACACGGACCTTTGACAAAGCTACAGAAGACCATACCTTCTAGAAGACCAAACTACAAAGGTCATCTAGTCACTCAGGGCATGGATCCACCAGGGGTTCAAAGTGCAGAAAACAGAGGTTATTAAGGTTGGATTCTAAGCTTTAGCCTACTGACATCTTCTCAGAGAGAATACTAAAGAATAATTTCAAAGTGATGTCAATATTGAGAAGACTAACAACAGTGCCTGGCCAAATATAGTTGTTCTATTACACAACCAACTTAGTCTGATCCTCTATCCTGGCAAAGACTACATTCAGAGAAGCCCTTAGAGAGGATTCAACTCAGATTTATACATAGTTATGAGTTTGGAAGCTTCTCAAGTTCCAGAGTTATTTATCATTCGATAAAATCATCATAATCATGTAAATGAAAAGGAGCATTGCAGACTGATTATGAACACAGGCCTTGAAGGGAGATGGGTCTAGTATCAATTTCTGCTTTAAACAGCTTAAAGGCTATATGATCTGGGACAAGATACTTTATCTCTCTGAACTACCATAAAATGTCAATACAGTAACTGCCCTTCCTCTCATCCTACCTTAAATTCAAACACTTGGCACAATGGTGCTATAATTAGCACTCAATAAAAGGCGGTAGTGGTTTTTCCTCCCCCTCCTCCTATTATTGTTATTATTATTATTATTTTCGCTTCCATTGAAGAAGTGAGAATTGACTATGATCCAAAGTATTTTGCAGGCGTGTAACTTAACCCTAAATTTTCTCTTTCCAACATTTCACATGGATGCACTTGACTACATTAAACCCAGTGACCATATGTATACTGACGATTTTGATTAAGGAATTTTCAATTTGCACTTGACTTAATCTTTATTTCAAGTGGCAAATCTGGTAGTAAGTCTTTCTCTCCTCTGCAGTTGTGTCAAACAGTGTGATCCATGGAGACAAAAAGGCGAATTAAGCCAAGGAAATAGACCATAAGTACAAATTTCGTGGAACTGAACCCAGAAGCAATCATGGAAGACCTGCAGAAAAAATACATAATCAACA